>NW_027456442.1:300000-419007 GCF_040206685.1 Ascaphus truei
TATATATCTATATATATATTTATAGATTAAACCCCATATATTGAGCTAAAATGTACGGGTGCTCTGGTGTTTCAATACATAGCAATGCTATAGAAGGCAATCATGGAGCTTGCTTAAAAATGTATTTAAATATTGAAACTTCTGACCACTATTGATCAGAGTAGCGGTCTGTAACATTGATAATCAAATAAATGTGTTTTCCCAGCAAGCCATTATCCCTGTTAGTGCTTGCTATTCATAACAAAACAAAGACCACCAAAAACTTTATTCAAAACCAGAACCAAAACCCCAAATATTTTAAAGGCAAAATAAAAATACCAAGCCAAGTGAGCATCTCTATGTATTTCATATGTATTTGATATCAAGAATATCTTTTAGCAGGTCTGTTAAAGCAGTCCTAACCCCCCAAAGTCAGGCTTTCAGGATATCCCAGCTTCAGCGGAGGTGGCTCAATCCGTCCCTGCTTCAGCACAGCTCGCTCAATCAGTCCCTGCTTCAGCACAGGTGACTCAATCAGAGGCTGATTGAGTGATTGGGCCACCTGTGCTAAAGCTGGAATATCCTGAAAAGTTGACCTATTGTGGGGGGTTTGATGACTGGAGTTGAGTCCCCGTGTGTTAAAGAAATGTGCCTTGATTGTGCTTTTCTGGCCCTTCACTTTTACCTTTCTTCCTTACAGATCAGTTTTTAAATTCCTCTGCTGTGAACCCTCCACCGACCTGCAGTGCTCCTGCAGTCACCACTGCTTACCCTTCATGGAGCAACAGCTTCCACCCAGTAGGGAGGAATACAGAAGTCTACAGACATGGGGCCCAAGGCATGATTTTGCAACAAGGGTCTGCAGGAACACCAATGTATCTACAGCAGATCCCACAGGCAACACGCGCTTACCCTCGTGTATCGGACATGAACGGAGGATTCTACCACACTGCTACAGGAGGATACACAGGATTTGCAGGACAGGTTAGGGGAGAAGCCACAACGCAGCCTGTTACTTTCCGTCCCAACACACATTTGGAAAGACGTGCTACAATAGGGCCTTGTATAATGGCCACCCAGTATGCACAACTTCAGCAGCCACCATTCATACCCCTTAGAGGAATGCAGACCTTACAAGGTGAGATATGGAGAATCTTTACTAATCATTGTTCAAAATCTTCTCCTTGACCGATACCATTACCTGTTATAAAGATCTTTAATTACGGTCATTCGCCACTGTAGTGTTACAAATATATAGAACTCTACAGTATGTAGTCCTCGCCAATACTGAAGGGATTAAGCATGTGTTTGCTTTTCTTCCTTTGTGTTATTATGTACAATGTGTTGGTATTTATGATAATTGATTATTTCTCCTTTTTGATTTTGTTACAGTGTATCAGACCTCGCTTGGAGCCCAACATATTTCCCAGGCCAGTTTAATTACACAAGGAGCAGTTCAGCTTGCTGCTAATGAAAAAAGTGAACATCCTCTAATGTACCCAACTCAACCAGCTCGGAAGCTGAGCCACCTCTCAAAGTTACATATTGATGTGCAAAGCAACAAAGAGTTATATGTGCCAGTGTGGAAAAGGGGTGGGTTAAAAGATATGGCGAAGAGATCTTCAGAGGTGAAGGCCCCCTCACATATGGCTCAGAAGATTCGTAATAACGTGCTGAGTTCAGTGAAGACTGAGTGTCCGTCAAAGTCTGAGGGGGTACCAAAGTGCTCCAAAGTGGAAACAAAGAAGAAAAAGATCCTTTATTCAGCTGCAAAGGATCAAGTCCCTCAAACTGCACTGCAAAAGAAGGTAAAACCAATGTCAAAGCCAGTAAATCATTCTTCTGCTCCTATACCAGGGAAGTCACCCCATGGCCCACAATCTGGTGACGAGGCTGTTCTGTTAAAAAAGATGAAACGTGTTTGTCTCTCAGGTGCCCACATTTCCAATAAGGTATCTGAAAAGATGCAGCAAAGCCGTGAAGGTTCAATGGATGCAAAGACACCTGCTGTTACTCATATTAATCCTAAACTGAAGAAAACTCGGGAGATCGGGATCAAACGTAAAGATGCAAAGACTCCTGCAGTTACTCATAGTCCTGAGCGGAAGACACCTCAGGAGATGGGGATCAAACGTAAATATGCAAAAACTCCTGCAGTTACTCATAGTCCTGAGCGGAAGACACCTCAGGAGATGGGGATCAAACTTAAAAATGCAAAGACTCCTGCAGTTACTCATTGTCCTGAGCGGAAGACACCTCAGGAGATCGGGATCAAACGTAAATATGCAAAAACACCTGCTGTTACTCATAGTCCTGAGCGGAAGACACCTCAGGAGATGGGGATCAAATGTAAAGATGCAAAGTCTCCTGCAGTTACTCATAGTCCTGAGCGGAAGACACCTCAAGAGATGGGGATCAAACGTAAACAGAACAGCAATATTAAGCAGCTAGTGAAGAAAACAAAGAACCAGACCAGCGTTTTCAGTTTTGAGCAAGCGCTGGCTTGTGGTACTGATAATAACCCCAAAGCTCTCAAAAGAAAAAGTGCTAATCAGCCTGGAGTGAATTCAGAAGTTCTTGGGAAGGGCAAGAAGTCATTGGAACCTTCTGAACAAGGAAAGGTGAAAGCCCATCACAGCAACCTCAGCCTCCAAATGATTAACTCTGTTCAAGTATTTCACCCATTGGGTAAAAAAGCAGGTCCCACAGGTCCAGGGGCACCCGCAGAATCCATTACACTTGGAAATAAGCTTGGACCAATGCAAGGACGCCAAAGCCAGACTTCTGCTTCTCATGTTCAGTGGTCTCTTACTGATGCGATTAAAAGGTTCATGGCCAAAAAACAGGACAGTATTTCTGGAATTAAAGGTGTCGGTATTAATGCCAGGCCTAGGCTATTTAAAATACATGAGTACACAAGACCTGACATTAAAACCAGTGAAATCAAACAACATGGGGAAAACAAAGCTTCAGTTATAGAGAATCCCAAACACTTCCCAGTGATATCCATAGAACAGGAAGCTGCAGTAAGATGCATTGAAAAGGTGAGCCAAACCACTATCCCCATTCCAGCTCCTGGCATTAAAACCAGTGAAATCAAACAACGTGGGGAAAACAAAGCTTCAGTTATAGAGAATCCCAAACACTTCCCAGTGATATCCATAGAACGGAAAGCTGCAGTGACATGCATTAAAAAGGTCAGCCAAACCACTATCCCCATTCAAGCTCCTTTCAACCAGAAGCACCAGCTTTCTAACCTGCAGCTTCCTATCAATGTACCCAGCAGAGTGGACAACTTCACTCCATCCTTCTGTCAACAGCCTCTCCAAGAGCTTGAGGTTTCCATACCTATTCCACCAGAACAGAGAGAGGAGAGAGAGGCTATGAAAAGGAAATCACAACTGGAGAGGGAGTAAGCCTGTCAACATACCTCCAAGGGGAGGCTACAGTGCTTTGTTCAGAGGCAGAAGGATCATAACATCTCTAAACGTTACGGATACCCACCATCCAGACTTATTTCCCCCATGAGATACTTAAGCCCTAAAAAAAAAAAAAAAAACCCTGACTAATCTGTAACTGATGCCAAGCTCTGTGACTATCTGTAAATAAGATTTATATTTATAAGTCAGTTTGTAACATATTTTACTAAGAATATATTTAAAACTCTTCAATAAAATGTATCTATTTTCAATTGAACTCTTTATTTACTAAAGAAACTATTTACAAATGCCAAGGGTTATTGAAATTCTGCAAATTAACTTTAGATTACCCTCTTGATGATACGAGAGAGAGAGAGAGAGAGAGAGAGAGAGAGAGAGAGAGAGAGAGAGAGAGAGATAAGTAAGTCGGACCCCACTTATGAGAGAGAAACAGATAAATATTTAACTATATGCTTTGTCATGTTGTATGTTGTATGTATGTATGTACTGTATGTCTTTATTTATATAGCGCCATTTATGTAGAAAGCGCTCCACCGCAGTAATACACGTGACAATCATATAAATAATACAAATAACAGATCATGGGAATAAGTGCTTCAGACATAAAAGTAACATTTAGGAAAAGGAGTCCCTGCTCTGAAGAGCTTACAATCTAATTGGTAGGTAGAACATACAGAGACAGTAGGACGGCGTTCTGGTAAGTGCGTCTGCAATGGGCCAAGCTTTTTGTATGCGGTCTATAGTATCAGCCTCGGAGCTACTCACATGCTTCTTTAAGCAGATGTGTTAGAATGTGGGTCTTAAAGGTGGATAGAGAAGGTGCTAGTCGGGTATTGATGGGAAGGGCACTCCAGAGGTGAGGGCAGTCAGTGAGAAAGGTTTAAGGCGAGAGAGGGCTTTAGATACAAAAGGGGTAGATAGAAGACATCATTGGGCGGATCGCAAGAGTCGGGATGGTGCATAGCGAGAAATTAGAGCTGAGCTGTAAGGAGGGGCAGAAGAGTGTAAAGCTTTAAAAGTGAGGAGGAGAATTGAGTGTGAGATACGGGATTTGATAGGAAGCCAGGAGAGGGATTTCAGCAGGGGAGACGCTGAGACAGATTTAGGAAAGAGTAGAGTGATTCTGGCAGCAGCGTTTAGGATAGATTGTAGGGGAGACAGGTGAGAGGCAGTAAGACCGGACAGCAGAAGGTTCCAGTATTTGAGATGGTAGAGAATGAGGGTCTGTGTCAGAGTTTTAGCTGTCGAGCAACAGTGGAAGGGCGTATCTTGCGGAAGAAAAAACGACAGGTTTAGCTACCTTTTGAATGTGAGAGAGGAGTCTGTGACCCCCAGGGCAGCGTGCTTGGGCTACTGCATGTATAGTAGTTCTTCCAACAGTAATGTGGAAGGTGGTAGTAGGGCCAGGTTTGGCATGAAATATAAGGAGTTCTGTTTTTGACATGTTAAATTTAAGTCGGCGGAGGATCATGTTGCATTGGGCTTCTCTTCCTTGTGTTTATACTGTACAATATCACATACCCAGTAGCACTCCTTAAGACAAATATATATGGTGAGGTGGGTCTGGGGTTGAGTTTACATGGGTTTGTGTGCGCAGATTTAAATTGTTTGGAGGTCTGTGACTCCTCCCCGTTTCCAAACTTACTCTGCCCACCTTTAAAGCAGCAGTCCAAGCTGTCGTTTAAAAAAAAAAAATCCCTTTGATATGTGCATCAATACAATCCACACATTGATAAGTAATTAGCTAAGTTGCGATTGATCGGTGAAGATTCGGCTCGGGGGTTGACTAAATGGTTGCCAGTGCAGCAGAAGAGGACCAAAAATGCAAAGTTCTCTGGGGTGATCATGTGACCAGGCAGTCACTGGATACAATTGAGTTTTGCACAGCTAGGGAGAGGGCAGTGTTCAAAAAAAGGGGGGGGGGGGGGTTGCCAGAGCCTGTTTCAAAATAGGAAGGGGATGTGACTTTGTAAATGGTTGCTATAGAAACAAAAAATGATTGTTACATTATGATACATTAAAATTTTAATTCAGAGTTGTTTAAAAAAAAGTACTACTACTAGTAGCATTATACTAAAAAATAATACAGATGCACAGTAATACCCTCTATAGATATACCAAGAATTGTTAAGTGTGAGTGTGTGTGTGAGTTTATGACATGTGGAAGGAAGGTGGAGGGGTGAGAGTCATGGCGAGGGGAGGGGGGTGAAGGAGAGACATGGTGAGGGGAGGGGGGTGAAAGAGACATGGCGAGGGGAGGAGGGTGAAAGAGAGACATAGGTAGGGGGTGATATAGAGACATGGGAATGGGTTTAAAAGAGAGACATGGGGAGGGGTGAAAGAGACATGGGGAGTGGGTGAAAGAGACATGGGGAGTGGGTGAAAGAGTCATGGGGAGCGGCGATGAAGAGACATGGGAACAGGGGTAAAGAGACATGGGGAGCAGGGGTGAAGAGACATGGGAGCAGGGGTGAAGAGACATTGGGAGGGGAGGGTGAAAGAGACATGGGGAGGTGATCGAGAGACATTTAGAGGGGGGGTGATAGAGAGACATTTGGAGGGGGGGGATGATAGAGAAACACGGGGAGGGGGTGCAAGAGACATAGAGAGGGGGGTGAAAGAGAGCCATGGGGTGGGGCGTGAAAAAGAGACATGGGGAGAGGGGTGAAAGAGACATGGGGAGGGAGGCGATAGAGAGACATGGGGGGATGAAAGAGACATGGGGAGGGGGGGTGAAAGAAAGCCATGGGGAGGGTGGGTCCATGATCCTCAGTTGCTGGAAGAGTGGGCCCGGGTGAGTAGTTTTTTCTTCTACACAGGTCCGGGAGATGTTGATCAGACGGCTTCTTAGGGTCAAATAAGACATGACAGACCTTATATAAGGCCTGTGACATCACATTTGACTGACAAATGATATATCCACCAATCTAATTGGTGGATGTACCATGTGATGGCTTCCATTTTATTTTTTGGCAGAAATGACATCATCTTAAGTGATTGGATAATAAAGGAACTATTCGATCTCAATATAAATGTAGAAAATATGCAGGGCCAAAGCTATGACAATGCTGCAAATATGCGGGGAAAGCATAATGGAGTTCAAAGACATGTTGAATATGAACCCACGTGCGTTTTATGTACCATGTAGTTCTCATTATTTGAACCTAGTGGTTAACAACACTGCCAAACCCAATATAGGTGCCATTTAATTTTTGGGCTTAATTCAACCGTTGTATAATTTCTTCCCCAGGTCCACCAACAGATAAATCATTCTTTTAAAATCCTTACCCAATTTAACACTAAAGAGAGTCTGTGAAACATGTTGGGAGCCTCGTATTGATGCAGTTAGACCAATTCGATACCACCTGGGAGCGCTCTATGTTGCATTAGTGTATATTAAAGAAGATGTGACATTTAAAAGTGAACATCATGGCCCCCAGAGTAGAGCTGTTGCGTACACTCTCGCAAAATGTATTTGTGACTATAAATTCATATGTTGTGTAATATTTTGGTATGACATATTAAGTACAATCAATCCAGTGAACAAGCAGTCTATAAACTATGACAAAAACAAGTCCAAAGACCAAATCTGGGGCTCCAAAAAACAATCCCAACAGTAGATTTTGGGCCCTGTTTGTTTAAATCAAAAACACTACAGTAATGTCCAAGCCTTTGTCTCATAAATAGAGAGGTATCCTTACCAACTCCACTTATAAATGGTGTAAATGATCAGTCTAGGGGTTTACAGTATATACATTGTGACAAACGGCTTACTCCGGGGCTCCGCCGTCTGTCCGGGACTGTTAGAACACGGTCTTTTAGGGTAGGTTAAATGATGAGACGTCACGTACTGTTCCTTTAAACAGGCTATGCCTGGTTTATTCAGTCCCAGGCACTGAGACTGCCACAGTTTAAACAGAAAACAAAGCCAAACAAAAAGCTGCTCGTCTGAGCGATAACTTAAACTTAGATGTCCCTGACTCAGAGTTGGAAGTGGCTTGTCCACTTCCACCAACAAAATAAGTACCTTTGCAGTCTTTAGACAAACTAACAGAATGAATGAAGCGATTTGGGAAAGAGGCTTTCTCACCCCTCTGCAGTTCAGCAGCCTTCCAGGCTCTTGGGCGGGGCCCAGAGGAAACAGGAAACAGGTCTTATATACCTGAACTCTAATCAGCATGACAGGTGACAGAAAACAGGCAGCAGACAAACTGTGGAATGGAGTGCCTGTACCACGAGGCTGCCCTGTTCAGCTTAGACAGGACAGAAACTGTTCAGTATCCTGGGAGCCCTGTATATGGAGTTTATTACCAACCCCTGGTTTCTGTCACATATCCTCCCCCCCAGCTCAGACCTCGAGGGGTGAGCGACCATGGATATTAGGGAGTGCATCCTTGACAACCCGTCGGCATTGCCATGTTTGTGCCCCGACCTGTGTTCCACAGAAAATTTAAAGGGCTGTAGGCTTAGGAACCACCTGGTCACCCTAGCGTTCTTCTCCCTATTTTGACACATCCAGGTAAGGGGTGCATGATCTGTGACCAATCGGAACTTTCTCCCCAACAGATAATACTTGAGTGTCTCTACAGCCCACTTTATTGCGAGACACTCTTTCTCGACTATGGAGTAATTTTTCTCCTGGGGATTTAGTTTCCTACTTAAATAAAGGATGGGGTGCTCCTCCCCTTGAGACTCCTGGGAGAGTACCGCCCCCAGCCCTACCTCAGATGCGTCGGTTTGGACTACGAACTCTTTGGAGAAGTCAGGTGTGACCAACACTGGTTGGGCACAGAGAGCTTCTTTCAGGCTTCTAAAGGCCTGTTCGGCTTCGGGGGACCACTTTACCATTAGCGGTCCTCTTGCTTTTGTGAGGTCTGTTAGTGGGGTTGCCTTAGTTGCAAAATTGGGAATAAACCTCCTATAGTAGCCAATTAACCCCAAAAAGGTCCTTACTTGTTTTTTTGTGACTGGCCTTGGCCAATTTTGTATCGCCTCTACTTTGAGTGTTTGTGGTTTGAGTAACCCTCTACCAATAGAATACCCCAGATACTTGGCCTCCTCCAGACCAATAGTGCATTTAGCGGGGTTAGCAGTTAGTCCAGCAGACCGAACTGCGTCGAGCACAGCTTGGACCTTTGGAAGGTGGGACTGCCAATCTTCACTATGGATTACCACATCATCCAGGTAGGCGGCAGCGTACCGAACATGTGGTTTTAAAATTTTATCCATCATTCTTTGGAGTGTGGCGGGAGCTCCATGTAAGCCAAAAGGCAGCACCTTATATTGAAAGAGGCTGTCTGGGGTTGAGAAGGCTGTTTTTTCTTTTGCCCTTTCTGTGAGGGGAACCTGCCAGTACCCTTTTGTTAGGTCTAGGGTTGTGAGATATCGGGCTTTGCCCAGTCTCTCTACAAGTTCATCCACCCTGGGCATAGGATAAGTATCAAATTTTGACACCGCGTTTAGTTTCCGGTAGTCATTACAAAACCTTGTTGTACCGTCTGGCTTTGGGACTAAAACTATAGGGCTGTTCCACCCACTTTGGGATTCCTCAATTACGCCTAGTTTTAGCATTTTTTTAACCTCTAAACTTATAGCCTCTCTCTTGGCCTCTGGGATTCGGTACGGTTTAAGGTTAACTCGGACCCCCGGTTCAGAGACTATGTCATGTTTAATTACGTTAGTTTTACCTGGCTGTGTAGAGAAGATTTCTTTGTTCCTTCTCACTAAACTCTGGACCTCTCGTTTCTGATGCACGGACAGTGTTTCAGCTATGCTAACCTCTGGGTCAGTTTCTTGATTCTCTGACGGACCTGGGGGTACTAGGGTTAACAAGACCTCTCTATCTTTCCAGGGCTTGAGTAGGTTTATATGGTAAATTTGCTCAGGTTTCCTCCTACCTGGCTGCCTTACCCTATAATTTACTTCTCCCACTCTTTCCAAGACCTCATATGGCCCATGCCATTTAGCAAGGAATTTACTCTCCACGGTGGGAACCAGAACTAGTACCCTATCACCTGGAAAAAAAATTCTGACCCTAGCACCCTTATTATACGTATTCCTTTGTGCTTCTTGAGCTTTCTCCATGTGTTCCCTCACTATGGGTAGGACTGCAGCAATGCGGTCCTGCATTTGGGCAACATGCTCTATTACACTTCTGTAAGGGGTAACCTCGTGTTCCCAAGTTTCTTTGGCTATATCCAGTAAGCCCCTTGGATGTCGGCCATACAATAGTTCAAACGGGGAGAAGCCTGTGGATGACTGGGGAACTTCCCTAATGGCAAATAACAGGTATGGTAACAAACAGTCCCAGTTTTTCCCATCCTTATCGACCGCCCGGCGTAACATGCTCTTTAAGGTTTTATTGAACCTTTCCACTAAACCATCTGTTTGTGGATGATAGACTGAGGTTCTGAGATGCTTGATTTTTAGGAGTTTACATAGCTCTTTTGTTACTTGGGACATAAATGGTGTTCCCTGGTCAGATAAGATCTCTTTAGGAATTCCGACCCGGGAAAACAGAAGTACTAACTCTTTTGCTATGTTTTTAGCAGAGGTGCTACGTAGGGGAACTGCCTCCGGATATCGGGTAGCATAATCTAATATTACCAATATATGCTGATGTCCCCTAGCAGACTTTATTAGGGGTCCTACTAGATCCATAGCAATCCGGTCAAATGGTACCTCTATTATGGGAAGGGGTACCAATGGGCTGCGGTATGCCTTGAACGGGGCGGTGATCTGACATTCTGGGCATGAGGAACAATAGTTTGTAATTTCTGCCAGAACCCCAGGCCAATAAAAGCTTCGGAGAACCTTTTCTTTTGTCTTTTCCACCCCTAGGTGTCCCCCCAATGGATGACTATGTGCGAGGTGTAATACTACGTTACGGAATGTCCGTGGTACCAACAATTGTTTAGTTGTAACTGATTTTCTTTTATCAACCCGATATACTAGGTCGTTCTCTACCTCGAAGTAGGGGTAAGCAAGTGACCTATCTGGTTGGCCATGAGTACTATTCTGGTCCCGTATATTTCCCCTTGCTACCGCTAATGTGGGGTCCTCCCACTGGGCCTTCTTAAAACTCCCAGGACTGACCTCTAGGTCAGCGAGGGTCTTATCCTGTACTGGGGTGGTAAGTGCCTGATCAACATCTTGATTTGGGGTATTCCCTACCAAAGTAGTGATGGGGAAGGGAATTTCACAGCACTCCTCCTTTTCCCCTTTCTTATTTGGGCCCTCGTCAACCTCCATTTCTGAAAAAGGGAAAGGATTTGTTTCTTCTAACACTTCGTTATGGTCTGCTATTGAACTCTGGGCGCTATTCTGAGCTGGGGACCACATTTTTAGAAAATGGGGAAAGTCGGTCCCTATTAACACATCATGTGCCAGTTTGGGTACAACACCCACCTTGAAATCTAAAGAACCAAATTCTGTTTAAAAAAAAACATCAACAGTGGAATATTCATGATTATCCCCATGTATACAACAAATTGCCACTCTTTGTGAACTGTTTACCTGTTTCTTCTTAATGGGCAATAGGTATTCGGACACTAGTGTGACCATACTCCCAGAGTCAAGAAGTGCCCAAACCCTCTTACCATTAACCTTTACAAATGCCCACAGATGGTTATTCAAGGGGTCCTCTGGGCTAGGGCCCATACATTGGGACAACAGCGAATAAGGTTCCACGCTGTTGCATTGCATGGGCTCCTCATTTAGTGGGCAGATTTTTGCTGTGTGGCCCCTCTCATGACAATTTACACATTTAGGTACATAGTCTGTGTCCCACTTAGAGCCTTTTCCCGGCTCCCCATGTTGGCTATTGCCCTTAGTGTGCGAACCACTGTTGCTGGTGCTGCGTGAAGGTGGTCGCCGCTCTTCAGCTCCCCTTAACCCCGGTACCCTTTTACCGTCTCTGGAAGAGTCCTGGAACCTCGGGTAGTGGGGTTGCTCCACGACTGTGGGTTGCGGGTGCTCTCCTGCTGCATTGTACCTTTCTACGAGGGCCACAAGCTCATCCGCATTGTGGGGGTCACTCCGACTGACCCAATGGCGTAAGGCAGAGGGAAGTTTCCTCAAGAACTGGTCCATGACCAACCGTTCCACGATGTGGCTTGCTGAGTTGATCTCGGGTTGTAGCCACTTCCGGGCGAGGTGGATGAGGTCATACATCTGGCTTCGGGTGGCTTTATCCATCGTGAAGGACCATGCGTGAAACCTTTGGGCGCGAACAGCCGTGGTTACGCCGAGGCGGGCGAGGATCTCGAACTTCAATTTTGCATAGACGTTAGCTTCGGCTGGCTCTAGATCAAAGTAAGCCTTCTGGGGTTCGCCGCTTAGGAAGGGTGCGATTAGACCAGCCCACTCAGCTTCTGGCCATCCCTCTCTCTGTGCCGTGCGTTCAAACGTGAGAAGATAGGCTTCCACATCATCCGAGGGTCCCATCTTCTGAAGGTAGTGGCTTGCCCTGGTCATTTTCGGCACTGGGGCTGCCGCTGCCAGTGGAAGGTTACTGATAGTCTCCCTCAGGATCTCGAGTTCCTGCTGTAAGCCCTGAGCGAACCGCTGTTGCTCCTCTTTCAGCAAGCGGTTTGTCTCTTGCTGGTTTGCATTCGCCTGTTGCAGGGCTTCATTCGCGTCTCTCTGGACAGCGACATTGCGTACCAGCGCACTCAACACGTCTTCCATCTTGTTTGGAGAGAGAGAAAAAAAACCTTTTTTTTTTTTTTTCTTTTTTCTTTAAAGTTCTTTAACCCCCAGACCTTTTAGTGTTCTGCCCGCATTCTCCACCATATGTGACAAACGGCTTACTCCGGGGCTCCGCCGTCTGTCCGGGACTGTTAGAACACGGTCTTTTAGGGTAGGTTAAATGATGAGACGTCACGTACTGTTCCTTTAAACAGGCTATGCCTGGTTTATTCAGTCCCAGGCACTGAGACTGCCACAGTTTAAACAGAAAACAAAGCCAAACAAAAAGCTGCTCGTCTGAGCGATAACTTAAACTTAGATGTCCCTGACTCAGAGTTGGAAGTGGCTTGTCCACTTCCACCAACAAAATAAGTACCTTTGCAGTCTTTAGACAAACTAACAGAATGAATGAAGCGATTTGGGAAAGAGGCTTTCTCACCCCTCTGCAGTTCAGCAGCCTTCCAGGCTCTTGGGCGGGGCCCAGAGGAAACAGGAAACGGGTCTTATATACCTGAACTCTAATCAGCATGACAGGTGACAGAAAACAGGCAGCAGACAAACTGTGGAATGGAGTGCCTGTACCACGAGGCTGCCCTGTTCAGCTTAGACAGGACAGAAACTGTTCAGTATCCTGGGAGCCCTGTATATGGAGTTTATTACCAACCCCTGGTTTCTGTCACAACATGTAGAAAAGATGGCGCCTAGCTGGTTCTGCTCTGTTATTGAGCTACCACAAATCAGCTGTAAATGTTCACATGGAATGGCACCTAGTTAACTTTTTAAATCAATAACTGTAGACTTGCTAGTCGGCCAATATCATAGACTCTATCCTCAATAATAACAAAGTTCATTACAAGCGACTCTACGGAAAAACTCTTCGCCAGGCCATTTTGGATGACACCAAAGGAGATTATGAAACCAAAGGGTGCATCAGTTCAATCCTGCTCCTGTGGGTTGCTGCAGGGCACCTTTTGGTGTGTTGTTCGCTAGGGAGATAGTACAAAGTGAAAAATGTGCGATGCACAACCGGAACGAAAAAATAAATGAACTGGAGAGAGTGTACAGTAACTACACAATTTGCTTTTAATAACTCATCTAATCAAATGACCGGCAACAAAAGCGCGCGCACACAGAGGTTTTCAAACATCTCTATGGAGCTTGGTCCCACCCCCCGTTCGTGTCACGTGTCACTCACGCGCGGCGCGCTCACGGGACGATCGTGCACCACTCCCCAGCTGCGACACAAAACCCGTAACAATGCCCACCTGTCTCCTGCGCTCTGCGTCCAATCACAGCTCCCGCGGGGCCACACCTCCGTTCCGCCTCTCACTTTCATTGCTCCAGTCCTCCTATTTAATCTCTGCTTGCTCAGTTACACATTGCTGAGCATAGACCATAGTAGCCTTGTGTTCCTACATTCCTGCTTTGCCTTGCGCCTTGCCTCTCTTGCTTTCAGTTTGACCTCATGTGTACCGACACGGCTAGACTCTTGGACGCTCTCTGTATAACGACCCCAGCTTGCCCTCGACTACCTGCATCTCTCAAACCCTGACCACGGATATAGGACATTCTTTTAACCCACCAGCTCCAACCCTCGACCTCGGCACAACGGACATCTACCGTTACTGGCTCCTCCCCATGACCGCGGCAAGTATCTGGACTACCCTCTCTCTCCAACCCCGACCCGGCTACGCTGACAATCCAGGCGTGCCTCCACTGCTGTGGGTGCGCAGTTTCTACTTTCCCACCTCAGTACCGGGGGTCCGCCTTGTTCGTGGTGAGTGCAAGGGTCACAATTAGAGAGGGTTGGGGTTCCTTACAATGCATCTGATCTCAGACGCGCTATTAGAGAGGGTTGGGGCTCCTTTGAATGCATCTGATCTCAGACGCGCTATTAGAGAAAGTTGGGATTCCTTACAATGCAGATTTCAGACGCGCTGTTAGAGAGGGTTGGGGCTCCTTACAATGTATTTGATCAATGCATTGTAAGGAACCCCAACCCTCTCTAGTGTGTATTTGTGAACTGTAAGGTGCTTGACTAATACACTGGAAGAATATCATTGTTTTCGATTAAAAATATCAAAGAATGTGTTACTTTAACGAGCGCTTTCTCTTTTTTTGAATCTCCAATATACTATTTGCCAAGTGGGACTGATGAAATCACCAAAAACTACTGTAGCAGGTCCCCTTTGGTTGTCAATACGTTACTTTGAAGTGGAAGGGAGAGACCTACTGAGGCCAATATACTAATCATCGCAAACTGAGCGGGGGGAGGGGTGGAGGGTTTCGGCGCATGTCAAACTTCAATTGCACTCGTGTACTAAGTTCAAATTTCTCCATCTGCGCCCAGCCCCAAAATACTGTTTAGCGCACAGAAATGGATTGCACTTGGTGTATAAAAGTCAATGGTACATACTAATATCTATATAAATATATACAGTGTTCGACAAATCACCCAAAAATCTACTCGCCCAACCAAAAAATCTACTCGCCACCTAGTCCCGCCCCCAACCCCGCCCCTAGTCCCGCCCCCAACCCCGCCCCCAACCCCGCTTTAAAATAAAACATATGAATAAAATCCATTTAAATGACAAATATATTTATTGTATTACATTATACTACAATTAGCCCTTGTTACGTGTGTGTGTGTGTGTGTGTCTGTGTAAATGTCGATCTAGAAATAAAAGCCAGGTGTGAATGACTAGTTTCCTGCACCCCTTAATCAGTGTCTGGATGCCCCCGCTTCACAATATCTAAAGCAGAACCCCCATTCACCTGCGCTCCGGCGTCATGACGTCACGTTGCCCTAGTAACGTGACGTCACATGACCTCACAGCGTCATTTTGATGCCGCGTTGCCATGGCGACGCAGGAAGGAAGCCGCCGGAGCCTAGGTAAGTGAAGGTTTACAGAGGCCCTGCAGCTCCCCCGGCACTTAATTTAAGTGCCTTCGGGAAGCGCGCGGGGCCTCTGTAAACCCCACGCCCCCCAGACGGCAGTCTTGCGCCCCGCGTGGGGGTCGCGCCCCCCAGTTTGCGCACCGCTGTTCTAGAAATCCAATCGGATAAGGCTCTTTCTGCACGCTTTTGCACAACTCCCAGCTACTAGAATATCCCCCTGTGTCTATCCAAGAGGAGGTTTTAGTGTACTGACAAAAAACATCCCAAAATAAATTGTAATTAAGGCTGCGAGGTGTCACTGTATATAGAACATAGATCCAGTAGCACTCTCATTGTAAAAGACTCATCTCTATCCCCCCACAAATAAGCAGGGGGACCCATTCAAAGCCCATAATGTGTATGTCTGAAGCATTAAAGCAAAGTGCAGTGCTGTACCAAAGTAGTAGTTTAGTTTAGACTGCCCTTGAATGGAGTTGAACACTTCCCCAGTGCTGGAATTAGACATAAAAGGTCTATGCAGCAACATAGAGTAGTTGTGTTTAGACGCATGGCTCTATTTTTTGGAGCAGAGCCGCAGCATATATACTGTAAGAACAGTTTCTTACTTCTGACGCGGTATGTTAGACTTATGGCACTTCAGATATGGAGGATTGTTTTGGGCAAATAAAAGGTTAAAAAAAAGTATCAGAGAAATGCAACTTGTGACGCATCTCATTTTAATCTGTGCACCATGTAACTGCCCCCAACTCATCCTACTCACTCTCCCCAAGGTGCAAATTGGGGCAGAGACGCAGAATGTGATACATCTGATTATAATCTGTGCACCATGTAACTCCCCCCAACTCCTTCTACTGACTCTCCCCAAGGTGCAAGCTGGGGCAGAGACGCAGACTGTGATACATCTCATTATAATCTGTGTGCCATGTAACTCCTCCCCAACTCCTCCTACTGACTCTCCCCAAGGTGCATGCTGGGGCAGAGACGCAGACTGTGATACATCTCATTATAATCGGTGATACTTTATCTTGCCATGAAGTCAATGCATTTGAACCCAGTGATACAGTATGTTGATCCCACTGCTGTCAGTGGCACTGTCCATATGTGTACTTGTGTCACCCAATGTATGTAATACAATGTATCACAGTAGCTGTGATTTTTATGACTGCTACTCAAGTTAACCACTTGAAATTAAATGTCAACAGTAGCTGATTTCTCTATTATGACATCACGAGACAGTATCATTGAGCCTCCTAGGAGATGCCAGCAGCAGTGTTCTGTAATGACATCATGGAATCGCCTTAGAGACTGAGATAAATACACAAATGTAAACTTGTTTGTGCGTGACTTGAATTAGTTCCCGAAGGAAACCGTTAGTTTTGTGGACATCTCAGAGATAGGAAAAGAGTGGCGCTGTACAGAGAGACTAATTATCTCCACCTTAACTCTGTATCATGGCAGGTAGGAAGCAACGTGACCTTTACATACCCAAAAAGAAATGGATAATATCTATATTTCTGAACTGTTTACTTTCACAATGTTTTATGGGGTACAGAACAGATAACATGACTCCTATCAATGGATGGGAGAAAGAAGACGGATGGGGTGGGGGGCGGGGGGGAGGGACGGAGGTAGACAACACCCAGGGGGGTTAGGTACCTGGCCTTAATTGGATAATATTTTTTTTTTATAAATGTCAAAACTGATTTATTATAGATACATACACACATATTTGTTTTATTGTATTTACTTTTATATCTGGCTTGTAATTCAAAATCTTAAATGATTTGAACAGTAATGTATAGAAAAGAACACATGTACTGTATACATAAATGTCAAAGCGGCAAACGTCTATGGGATCTATGGGATAGTAAAAAAAGACACAGGAACCTTAGTGTATACAGTAGGATTAGTTATGTATAAGGCATGCTTTTTCCTTGCCCTAAGTTTAGGTCAATAACTATTGGACCAATTCTACACCGTGGGGTGTAATGTTCGACTACTTTCAGCCATATCCTTAAATTATTGTCTACAGCAGTGTTTTTCAACCACGGATCCTAGGAACCCTAGGATTCCCCGGGCATCCCTAAAGGGTTCGCTGTAATTTTTAGGTCATTTTAAAATTGTACTTAATACAGAAGAATTTACAGTACAATGCATCTTATCTCAAACGCGCTATTGGAGAGGGTTGGGGTTCCTTACAATGCATCTGATCTCAGACGCGCTATTAGAGAGGGTTGGGGCTCCTTACAATGCATCTGATCTCAGAAGCGCTATTAGAGAGGATTGGGGTTCCTCACACTTCATCTGATCTCAGACGCACTATTAGATAGGGTTGGGGTATATTACAATGCATCTCATCTTAGACTCGTTGTTAGAGAGGGTTGGGGTCCCTCAGAATTTCACATATGGTTCCTTAACCAAAAAAAGGTTGGAAACCACTACTCTACAGTAATACAAAGGCCCCAAAAAAGACAAAGCCACAAAACGAAGGCAGAATCTGCCACTTGATTTACAGATATAGCTGACCTGAGTGCTCCTCCAGATACCACAATATACCAGACGTCTCAGAATACCACACCATAATATTACCACAAAATACTACAGTAGGAACAGGCAATTTTTATGTATTTATTTTTATTTTTAAAGATCCAGTTCCGAAAGCTATGGTACATCTATATTTGTCATTGTGTTCATAGGTGGACATGAAAGCAGGTGATGGACTGCACAAGTTTTATATGCCAGTTGCCACTTTGTGTTGAAAACTACCTAGAAATAGTTTTCTGTCTGTGTTACATCCCAACACATCATATATGTATATGTATATGTATAAATATATATCTATATATATATTTATAGATTAAACCCCATATATTGAGCTAAAATGTACGGGTGCTCTGGTGTTTCAATACATAGCAATGCTATAGAAGGCAATCATGGAGCTTGCTTAAAAATGTATTTAAATATTGAAACTTCTGACCACTATTGATCAGAGTAGTGGTATGTAACATTGATAATCAAATAAATGTGTTTTCCCAGCAAGCCATTATCCCTGTTAGTGCTTGCTATTCATAACAAAACAAAGACCACCAAAAACTTTATTCAAAACCAGAACCAAAACCCCAAATATTTTAAAGGCAAAATAAAAATACCAAGCCAAGTGAGCATCTCTATGTATTTCATATGTATTTGATATCAAGAATATCTTTTAGCAGGTCTGTTAAAGCAGTCCTAACCCCCCAAAGTCAGGCTTTCAGGATATCCCAGCTTCAGCGGAGGTGGCTCAATCCGTCCCTGCTTCAGCACAGCTCGCTCAATCAGTCCCTGCTTCAGCACAGGTGACTCAATCAGAGGCTGATTGAGTGATTGGGCCACCTGTGCTAAAGCTGGAATATCCTGAAAAGTTGACCTATTGTGGGGGGTTTGATGACTGGAGTTGAGTCCCCGTGTGTTAAAGAAATGTGCCTTGATTGTGCTTTTCTGGCCCTTCACTTTTACCTTTCTTCCTTACAGATCAGTTTTTAAATTCCTCTGCTGTGAACCCTCCACCGACCTGCAGTGCTCCTGCAGTCACCACTGCTTACCCTTCATGGAGCAACAGCTTCCACCCAGTAGGGAGGAATACAGAAGTCTACAGACATGGGGCCCAAGGCATGATTTTGCAACAAGGGTCTGCAGGAACACCAATGTATCTACAGCAGATCCCACAGGCAACACGCGCTTACCCTCGTGTATCGGACATGAACGGAGGATTCTACCACACTGCTACAGGAGGATACACAGGATTTGCAGGACAGGTTAGGGGAGAAGCCACAACGCAGCCTGTTACTTTCCGTCCCAACACACATTTGGAAAGACGTGCTACAATAGGGCCTTGTATAATGGCCACCCAGTATGCACAACTTCAGCAGCCACCATTCATACCCCTTAGAGGAATGCAGACCTTACAAGGTGAGATATGGAGAATCTTTACTAATCATTGTTCAAAATCTTCTCCTTGACCGATACCATTACCTGTTGTAAAGATCTTTAATTACGGTCATTCGCCACTGTAGTGTTACAAAGATATAGAACTCTACAGTATGTAGTCCTCGCCAATACTGAAGGGATTAAGCATGTGTTTGCTTTTCTTCCTTTGTGTTATTATGTACAATGTGTTGGTATTTATGATAATTGATTATTTCTCCTTTTTGATTTTGTTACAGTGTGTCAGACCTCGCTTGGAGCCCAACATATTTCCCAGGCCAGTTTAATTACACAAGGAGCAGTTCAGCTTGCTGCTAATGAAAAAAGTGAACCACCTCTAATGTACCCAACTCAACCAGCTCGGAAGCTGAGCCACCTCTCAAAGTTACATATTGATGTGCAAAGCAACAAAGAGTTATATGTGCCAGTGTGGAAAAGGGGTGGGTTAAAAGATATGGAGAAGAGATCTTCAGAGGTGAAGGCCCCCTCACATATTGCTCAGAAGGTTCGTAATAACGTGCTGAGTTCAGTGAAGACTGAGTGTCCGTCAAAGTCTGAGGGGGTACCAAAGTGCTCCAAAGTGGAAACAAAGAAGAAAAAGATCCTTTATTCAGCTGCAAAGGATCAAGTCCCTCAAACTGCACTGCAAAAGAAGGTAAAACCAATGTCAAAGCCAGTAAATCATTCTTCTGCTCCTATACCAGGGAAGTCACCCCATGGCCCACAATCTGGTGACGAGGCTGTTCTGTTAAAAAAGATGAAACGTGTTTGTCTCTCAGGTGCCCACATTTCCAATAAGGTATCTGAAAAGATGCAGCAAAGCCGTGAAGGTACAATGGATGCAAAGACACCTGCTGTTACTCATATTAATCCTAAACTGAAGAAAACTCAGGAGATAGGGATCAAACGTAAAGATGCAAAGACTCCTGCAGTTACTCATAGTCCTGAGCGGAAGACACCTCAGGAGATGGGGATCAAACGTAAATATGCAAAAACTCCTGCAGTTACTCATAGTCCTGAGCGGAAGACACCTCAGGAGATGGGGATCAAACTTAAAAATGCAAAGACTCCTGCAGTTACTCATTGTCCTGAGCGGAAGACACCTCAGGAGATCGGGATCAAACGTAAATATGCAAAAACACCTGCTGTTACTCATAGTCCTGAGCGGAAGACACCTCAGGAGATGGGGATCAAATGTAAAGATGCAAAGTCTCCTGCAGTTACTCATAGTCCTGAGCGGAAGACACCTCAAGAGATGGGGATCAAACGTAAACAGAACAGCAATATTAAGCAGCTAGTGAAGAAAACAAAGAACCAGACCAGCGTTTTCAGTTTTGAGCAAGCGCTGGCTTGTGGTACTGATAATAACCCCAAAGCTCTCAAAAGAAAAAGTGCTAATCAGCCTGGAGTGAATTCAGAAGTTCTTGGGAAGGGCAAGAAGTCATTGGAACCTTCTGAACAAGGAAAGGTGAAAGCCCATCACAGCAACCTCAGCCTCCAAATGATTAACTCTGTTCAAGTATTTCACCCATTGGGTAAAAAAGCAGGTCCCACAGGTCCAGGGGCACCCGCAGAATCCATTACACTTGGAAATAAGCTTGGACCAATGCAAGGACGCCAAAGCCAGACTTCTGCTTCTCATGTTCAGTGGTCTCTTACTGATGCGATTAAAAGGTTCATGGCCAAAAAACAGGACAGTATTTCTGGAATTAAAGGTGTCGGTATTAATGCCAGGCCTAGGCTATTTAAAATACATGAGTACACAAGACCTGACATTAAACCACTATCCCCATTCCAGCTCCTGGCATTAAAACCAGTGAAATCAAACAACGTGGGGAAAACAAAGCTTCAGTTATAGAGAATCCCAAACACTTCCCAGTGATATCCATAGAACGGAAAGCTGCAGTGACATGCATTAAAAAGGTCAGCCAAACCACTATCCCCATTCAAGCTCCTTTCAACCAGAAGCACCAGCTTTCTAACCTGCAGCTTCCTATCAATGTACCCAGCAGAGTGGACAACTTCACTCCATCCTTCTGTCAACAGCCTCTCCAAGAGCTTGAGGTTTCCATACCTATTCCACCAGAACAGAGAGAGGAGAGAGAGGCTATGAAAAGGAAATCACAACTGGAGAGGGAGTAAGCCTGTCAACATACCTCCAAGGGGAGGCTACAGTGCTTTGTTCAGAGGCAGAAGGATCATAACATCTCTAAACGTTACGGATACCCACCATCCAGACTTATTTCCCCCATGAGATACTTAAGCCCTAAAAAAACAAAAAAAAAACCCTGACTAATCTGTAACTGATGCCAAGCTCTGTGACTATCTGTAAATAAGATTTATATTTATAAGTCAGTTTGTAACATATTTTACTAAGAATATATTTAAAACTCTTCAATAAAATGTATCTATTTTCAATTGAACTCTTTATTTACTAAAGAAACTATTTACAAATGCCAAGGGTTATTGAAATTCTGCAAATTAACTTTAGATTACCCTCTTGATGATACGAGAGAGAGAGAGAGAGAGAGAGAGAGAGAGAGAGAGAGAGAGAGAGAGAGAGAGAGAGAGAGAGAGAGAGAGAGAGAGAGAGAGAGAGAGAGAGAGATAAGTAAGTCGGACCCCACTTATGAGAGAGAAACAGATAAATATTTAACAAAATGCTTTGTCATGTTGTATGTTGTATGTATGTATGTACTGTATGTCTTTATTTATATAGCGCCATTTATGTAGAAAGCGCTTCACTGCAGTAATACACGTGACAATCATATAAATAATACAAATAACAGATCATGGGAATAAGTGCTTCAGACATAAAAGTAACATTTAGGAAAAGGAGTCCCTGCTCTGAAGAGCTTACAATCTAATTGGTAGGTAGAACATACAGAGACAGTAGGACGGCGTTCTGGTAAGTGCGTCTGCAATGGGCCAAGCTTTTTGTATGCGGTCTATAGTATCAGCCTCGGAGCTACTCACATGCTTCTTTAAGCAGATGTGTTAGAATGTGGGTCTTAAAGGTGGATAGAGAAGGTGCTAGTCGGGTATTGATGGGAAGGGCACTCCAGAGGTGAGGGCAGTCAGTGAGAAAGGTTTAAGGCGAGAGAGGGCTTTAGATACAAAAGGGGTAGATAGAAGACATCATTGGGCGGATCGCAAGAGTCGGGATGGTGCATAGCGAGAAATTAGAGCTGAGCTGTAAGGAGGGGCAGAAGAGTGTAAAGCTTTAAAAGTGAGGAGGAGAATTGAGTGTGAGATACGGGATTTGATAGGAAGCCAGGAGAGGGATTTCAGCAGGGGAGACGCTGAGACAGATTTAGGAAAGAGTAGAGTGATTCTGGCAGCAGCGTTTAGGATAGATTGTAGGGGAGACAGGTGAGAGGCAGTAAGACCGGACAGCAGAAGGTTCCAGTATTTGAGATGGTAGAGAATGAGGGTCTGTGTCAGAGTTTTAGCTGTCGAGCAACAGTGGAAGGGCGTATCTTGCGGAAGAAAAAACGACAGGTTTAGCTACCTTTTGAATGTGAGAGAGGAGTCTGTGACCCCCAGGGCAGCGTGCTTGGGCTACTGCATGTATAGTAGTTCTTCCAACAGTAATGTGGAAGGTGGTAGTAGGGCCAGGTTTGGCATGAAATATAAGGAGTTCTGTTTTTGACATGTTAAATTTAAGTCGGCGGAGGATCATGTTGCATTGGGCTTCTCTTCCTTGTGTTTATACTGTACAATGTCACATACCCAGTAGCACTCCTTAAGACAAATATATATGGTGAGGTGGGTCTGGGGTTGAGTTTACATGGGTTTGTGTGCGCAGATTTAAATTGTTTGGAGGTCTGTGACTCCTCCCCGTTTCCAAACTTACTCTGCCCACCTTTAAAAGCAGCAGTCCAAGCTGTCGTTTAAAAAAAAAAAAATCCCTTTGATATGTGCATCAATACAATCCACACATTGATAAGTAATTAGCTAAGTTGCGATTGATCGGTGAAGATTCGGCTCGGGGGTTGACTAAATGGTTGCCAGTGCAGCAGAAGAGGACCAAAAATGCAAAGTTCTCTGGGGTGATCATGTGACCAGGCAGTCACTGGATACAATTGAGTTTTGCACAGCTAGGGAGAGGGCAGTGTTCAAAAAAAGGGGGGGGGGGGTTGCCAGAGCCTGTTTCAAAATAGGAAGGGGATGTGACTTTGTAAATGGTTGCTATAGAAACAAAAAATGATTGTTACATTATGATACATTAAAATTTTAATTCAGAGTTGTTTAAAAAAAAGTACTACTACTAGTAGCATTATACTAAAAAATAATACAGATGCACAGTAATACCCTCTATAGATATACCAAGAATTGTTAAGTGTGAGTGTGTGTGTGAGTTTATGACATGTGGAAGGAAGGTGGAGGGGTGAGAGTCATGGCGAGGGGAGGGGGGTGAAGGAGAGACATGGTGAGGGGAGGGGGGTGAAAGAGACATGGCGAGGGGAGGAGGGTGAAAGAGAGACATAGGTAGGGGGTGATATAGAGACATGGGAATGGGTTTAAAAGAGAGACATGGGGAGGGGTGAAAGAGACATGGGGAGTGGGTGAAAGAGACATGGGGAGTGGGTGAAAGAGTCATGGGGAGCGGCGGTGAAGAGACATGGGAACAGGGGTAAAGAGACATGGGGAGCAGGGGTGAAGAGACATGGGAGCAGGGGTGAAGAGACATTGGGAGGGGAGGGTGAAAGAGACATGGGGAGGTGATCGAGAGACATTTAGAGGGGGGGTGATAGAGAGACATTTGGAGGGGGGGGGATGATAGAGAAACACGGGGAGGGGGTGCAAGAGACATAGAGAGGGGGGTGAAAGAGAGCCATGGGGTGGGGCGTGAAAAAGAGACATGGGGAGAGGGGTGAAAGAGACATGGGGAGGGAGGCGATAGAGAGACATGGGGGGATGAAAGAGACATGGGGAGGGGGGGTGAAAGAAAGCCATGGGGAGGGTGGGTCCATGATCCTCAGTTGCTGGAAGAGTGGGCCCGGGTGAGTAGTTTTTTCTTCTTCACAGGTCCGGGAGATGTTGATCAGACGGCTTCTTAGGGTCAAATAAGACATGACAGACCTTATATAAGGCCTGTGACATCACATTTGACTGAAAAATGATATATCCACCAATCTAATTGGTGGATGTACCATGTGATGGCTTCCATTTTATTTTTTGGCAGAAATGACATCATCTTAAGTGATTGGATAATAAAGGAACTATTGGATCTCAATATAAATGTAGAAAATATGCAGGGCCAAAGCTATGACAATGCTGCAAATATGCGGGGAAAGCATAATGGAGTTCAAAGACATGTTGAACATGAACCCACGTGCGTTTTATGTACCATGTAGTTCTCATTATTTGAACCTAGTGGTTAACAACACTGCCAAACCCAATATAGGTGCCATTTAATTTTTGGGCTTAATTCAACCGTTGTATAATTTCTTCCCCAGGTCCACCAACAGATAAATCATTCTTTTAAAATCCTTACCCAATTTAACACTAAAGAGAGTCTGTGAAACATGTTGGGAGCCTCGTATTGATGCAGTTAGACCAATTCGATACCACCTGGGAGCGCTCTATGTTGCAGTAGTGTATATTAAAGAAGATGTGACATTTAAAAGTGAACATCATGGCCCCCAGAGTTGAGCTGTTGCGTACACTCTCGCAAAATGTATTTGTGACTATAAATTCATATGTTGTGTAATATTTTGGTATGACATATTAAGTACAATCAATCCAGTGAACAAGCAGTCTATAAACTATGACAAAA
Source organism: Ascaphus truei (assembly GCF_040206685.1). Lineage (NCBI taxonomy): Eukaryota > Metazoa > Chordata > Amphibia > Anura > Ascaphidae > Ascaphus > Ascaphus truei. Next base: position 324,752 of record NW_027456442.1, read on the forward strand.
ACAAGTCCAAAGACCAAATCTGGGGCTCCAAAAAACAATCCCAACAGTAGATTTTGGGCCCTGTTTGTTTAAATCAAAAACACTACAGTAATGTCCAAGCCTTTGTCTCATAAATAGAGAGGTATCCTTACCAACTCCACTTATAAATGGTGTAAATGATCAGTCTAGGGGTTTACAGTATATACATGTAGAAAAGATGGCGCCTAGCTGGTTCTGCTCTGTTATTGAGCTATCACAAATCAGCTGTAAATGTTCACGTGGAATGGCACCTAGTTAACTTTTTAAATCAATAACTGTAGACTTGCTAGTCGGCCAATATCATAGACTCTATCCTCAATAATAACAAAGTTCATTACAAGCGACTCTACGGAAAAACTCTTCGCCAGGCCATTTTGGATGACACCAAAGGAGATTATGAAACCAAAGGGTGCATCAGTTCAATCCTGCTCCTGTGGGTTGCTGCAGGGCACCTTTTGGTGTGTTGTTCGCTAGGGAGATAGTACAAAGTGAAAAATGTGCGATGCACAACCGGAACGGAAAAATAAATGAACTGGAGAGAGTGTACAGTAACTACACAATTTGCTTTTAATAACTCCGGCAACAAAAGCGCGCGCACACAGAGGTTTTCAAACATCTCTATGGAGCTTGGTCCCACCCCCCGTTCGTGTCACGTGTCACTCACGCGCGGCGCGCTCACGGGACGATCGTGCACCACTCCCCAGCTGCGACACAACACCCGTAACAATGCCCACCTGTCTCCTGCGCTCTGCGTCCAATCACAGCTCCCGCGGGGCCACACCTCCGTTCCGCCTCTCACTTTCATTGCTCCAGTCCTCCTATTTAATCTCTGCTTGCTCAGTTACACATTGCTGAGCATAGACCATAGTAGCCTTGTGTTCCTACATTCCTGCTTTGCCTTGCGCCTTGCCTCTCTTGCTTTCAGTTTGACCTCATGTGTACCGACACGGCTAGACTCTTGGACGCTCTCTGTATAACGACCCCAGCTTGCCCTCGACTACCTGCATCTCTCAAACCCTGACCACGGATATAGGACATTCTTTTAACCCACCAGCTCCAACCCTCGACCTCGGCACAACGGACATCTACCGTTACTGGCTCCTCCCCATGACCGCGGCAAGTATCTGGACTACCCTCTCTCTCCAACCCCGACCCGGCTACGCTGACAATCCAGGCGTGCCTCCACTGCTGTGGGTGCGCAGTTTCTACTTTCCCACCTCAGTACCGGGGGTCCGCCTTGTTCGTGGTGAGTGCAAGGGTCACAATTAGAGAGGGTTGGGGTTCCTTACAATGCATCTGATCTCAGACGCGCTATTAGAGAGGGTTGGGGCTCCTTTGAATGCATCTGATCTCAGACGCGCTATTAGAGAAAGTTGGGATTCCTTACAATGCAGATTTCAGACGCGCTGTTAGAGAGGGTTGGGGCTCCTTACAATGTATTTGATCAATGCATTGTAAGGAACCCCAACCCTCTCTAGTGTGTATTTGTGAACTGTAAGGTGCTTGACTAATACACTGGAAGAATATCATTGTTTTCGATTAAAAATATCAAAGAATGTGTTACTTTAACGAGCGCTTTCTCTTTTTTTGAATCTCCAATATACTATTTGCCAAGTGGGACTGATGAAATCACCAAAAACTACTGTAGCAGGTCCCCTTTGGTTGTCAATACGTTACTTTGAAGTGGAAGGGAGAGACCTACTGAGGCCAATATACTAAGCATCGCAAACTGAGCGGGGGGAGGGGTGGAGGGTTTCGGCGCATGTCAAACTTCAATTGCACTCGTGTACTAAGTTCAAATTTCTCCATCTGCGCCCAGCCCCAAAATACTGTTTAGCGCACAGAAATGGATTGCACTTGGTGTATAAAAGTCAATGGTACATACTAATATCTATATAAATATATACAGTGTTCGACAAATCACCCAAAAATCTACTCGCCCAACCAAAAAATCTACTCGCCACCTAGTCCCGCCCCCAACCCCGCCCCTAGTCCCGCCCCCAACCCCGCCCCCAACCCCGCTTTAAAATAAAACATATGAATAAAATCCATTTAAATGACAAATATATTTATTGTATTACATTATACTACAATTAGCCCTTGTTACGTGTGTGTGTGTGTGTGTGTGTCTGTGTAAATGTCGATCTAGAAATAAAAGCCAGGTGTGAATGACTAGTTTCCTGCACCCCTTAATCAGTGTCTGGATGCCCCCGCTTCACAATATCTAAAGCAGAACCCCCATTCACCTGCGCTCCGGCGTCATGACGTCACGTTGCCCTAGTAACGTGACGTCACATGACCTCACAGCGTCATTTTGATGCCGCGTTGCCATGGCGACGCAGGAAGGAAGCCGCCGGAGCCTAGGTAAGTGAAGGTTTACAGAGGCCCTGCAGCTCCCCCGGCACTTAATTTAAGTGCCTTCGGGAAGCGCGCGGGGCCTCTGTAAACCCCACGCCCCCCAGACGGCAGTCTTGCGCCCCGCGTGGGGGTCGCACCCCCCAGTTTGCGCACCGCTGTTCTAGAAATCCAATCGGATAAGGCTCTTTCTGCACGCTTTTGCACAACTCCCAGCTACTAGAATATCCCCCTGTGTCTATCCAAGAGGAGGTTTTAGTGTACTGACAAAAAACATCCCAAAATAAATTGTAATTAAGGCTGCGAGGTGTCACTGTATATAGAACATAGATCCAGTAGCACTCTCATTGTAAAAGACTCATCTCTATCCCCCCACAAATAAGCAGGGGGACCCATTCAAAGCCCATAATGTGTATGTCTGAAGCATTAAAGCAAAGTGCAGTGCTGTACCAAAGTAGTAGTTTAGTTTAGACTGCCCTTGAATGGAGTTGAACACTTCCCCAGTGCTGGAATTAGACATAAAAGGTCTATGCAGCAACATAGAGTAGTTGTGTTTAGACGCATGGCTCTATTTTTTGGAGCAGAGCCGCAGCATATATACTGTAAGAACAGTTTCTTACTTCTGACGCGGTATGTTAGACTTATGGCACTTCAGATATGGAGGATTGTTTTGGGCAAATAAAAGGTTAAAAAAAAGTATCAGAGAAATGCAACTTGTGACGCATCTCATTTTAATCTGTGCACCATGTAACTGCCCCCAACTCATCCTACTCACTCTCCCCAAGGTGCAAGCTGGGGCAGAGACGCAGACTGTGATACATCTCATTATAATCTGTGTGCCATGTAACTCCTCCCCAACTCCTCCTACTGACTCTCCCCAAGGTGCATGCTGGGGCAGAGACGCAGACTGTGATACATCTCATTATAATCTGTGATACTTTATCTTGCCATGAAGTCAATGCATTTGAACCCAGTGATACAGTATGTTGATCCCACTGCTGTCAGTGGCACTGTCCATATGTGTACTTGTGTCACCCAATGTATGTAATACAATGTATCACAGTAGCTGTGATTTTTATGACTGCTACTCAAGTTAACCACTTCTCAACCACTTGAAATTAAATGTCAACAGTAGCTGATTTCTCTATTATGACATCACGAGACAGTATCATTGAGCCTCCTAGGAGATGCCAGCAGCAGTGTTCTGTAATGACATCATGGAATCGCCTTAGAGACTGAGATAAATACACAAATGTAAACTTGTTTGTGCGTGACTTGAATTAGTTCCCGAAGGAAACCGTTAGTTTTGTGGACATCTCAGAGATAGGAAAAGAGTGGCGCTGTACAGAGAGACTAATTATCTCCACCTTAACTCTGTATCATGGCAGGTAGGAAGCAACGTGACCTTTACATACCCAAAAAGAAATGGATAATATCTATATTTCTGAACTGTTTACTTTCACAATGTTTTATGGGGTTCAGAACAGATAACATGACTCCTATCAATGGATGGGAGAAAGAAGACGGATGGGGTGGGGGGCGGGGGGGAGGGACGGAGGTAGACAACACCCAGGGGGGTTAGGTACCTGGCCTTAATTGGATAATATTTTTTTTTATAAATGTCAAAACTGATTTATTATAGATACATACACACATATTTGTTTTATTGTATTTACTTTTATATCTGGCTTGTAATTCAAAATCTTAAATGATTTGAACAGTAATGTATAGAAAAGAACACATGTACTGTATACATAAATGTCAAAGCGGCAAACGTCTATGGGATCTATGGGATAGTAAAAAAAGACACAGGAACCTTAGTGTATACAGTAGGATTAGTTATGTATAAGGCATGCTTTTTCCTTGCCCTAAGTTTAGGTCAATAACTATTGGACCAATTCTACACCGTGGGGTGTAATGTTCGACTACTTTCAGCCATATCCTTAAATTATTGTCTACAGCAGTGTTTTTCAACCACGGATCCTAGGAACCCTAGGATTCCCCGGGCATCCCTAAAGGGTTCGCTGTAATTTTTAGGTCATTTTAAAATTGTACTTAATACAGAAGAATTTACAGTACAATGCATCTTATCTCAAACGCGCTATTGGAGAGGGTTGGGGTTCCTTACAATGCATCTGATCTCAGACGCGCTATTAGAGAGGGTTGGGGCTCCTTACAATGCATCAGATCTCAGAAGCGCTATTAGAGAGGATTGGGGTTCCTCACACTTCATCTGATCTCAGACGCACTATTAGATAGGGTTGGGGTATATTACAATGCATCTCATCTTAGACTCGTTGTTAGAGAGGGTTGGGGTCCCTCAGAATTTCACATATGGTTCCTTAACCAAAAAAAGGTTGGAAACCACTACTCTACAGTAATACAAAGGCCCCAAAAAAGACAAAGCCACAAAACGAGGGCAGAATCTGCCACTTGATTTACAGATATAGCTGACCTGAGTGCTCCTCCAGATACCTCAATATACCAGACGTCTCAGAATACCACACCATAATATTACCACAAAATACTACAGTAGGAACAGGCAATTTTTATGTTTTTATTTTTATTTTTAAAGATCCAGTTCCGAAAGCTATGGTACATCTATATTTGTCATTGTGTTCATAGGTGGACATGAAAGCAGGTGATGGACTGCACAAGTTTTATATGCCAGTTGCCACTTTGTGTTGAAAACTACCTAGAAATAGTTTTCTGTCTGTGTTACATCCCAACACATCATATATGTATATGTATATGTATAAATATATATCTATATATATATTTATAGATTAAACCCCATATATTGAGCTAAAATGTACGGGTGCTCTGGTGTTTCAATACATAGCAATGCTATAGAAGGCAATCATGGAGCTTGCTTAAAAATGTATTTAAATATTGAAACTTCTGACCACTATTGATCAGAGTAGTGGTATGTAACATTGATAATCAAATAAATGTGTTTCCCAGCAAGCCATTATCCCTGTTAGTGCTTGCTATTCATAACAAAACAAAGACCACCAAAAACTTTATTCAAAACCAGAACCAAAACCCCAAATATTTTAAAGGCAAAATAAAAATACCAAGCCAAGTGAGCATCTCTATGTATTTCATATGTATTTGATATCAAGAATATCTTTTAGCAGGTCTGTTAAAGCAGTCCTAACCCCCCAGTCAGGCTTTCAGGATATCCCAGCTTCAGCGGAGGTGGCTCAATCCGTCCCTGCTTCAGCACAGCTCGCTCAATCAGTCCCTGCTTCAGCACAGGTGACTCAATCAGAGGCTGATTGAGTGATTGGGCCACCTGTGCTAAAGCTGGAATATCCTGAAAAGTTGACCTATTGTGGGGGGTTTGATGACTGGAGTTGAGTCCCCGTGTGTTAAAGAAATGTGCCTTGATTGTGCTTTTCTGGCCCTTCACTTTTACCTTTCTTCCTTACAGATCAGTTTTTAAATTCCTCTGCTGTGAACCCTCCACCGACCTGCAGTGCTCCTGCAGTCACCACTGCTTACCCTTCATGGAGCAACAGCTTCCACCCAGTAGGGAGGAATACAGAAGTCTACAGACATGGGGCCCAAGGCATGATTTTGCAACAAGGGTCTGCAGGAACACCAATGTATCTACAGCAGATCCCACAGGCAACACGCGCTTACCCTCGTGTATCGGACATGAACGGAGGATTCTACCACACTGCTACAGGAGGATACACAGGATTTGCAGGACAGGTTAGGGGAGAAGCCACAACGCAGCCTGTTACTTTCCGTCCCAACACACATTTGGAAAGACGTGCTACAATAGGGCCTTGTATAATGGCCACCCAGTATGCACAACTTCAGCAGCCACCATTCATACCCCTTAGAGGAATGCAGACCTTACAAGGTGAGATATGGAGAATCTTTACTAATCATTGTTCAAAATCTTCTCCTTGACCGATACCATTACCTGTTATAAAGATCTTTAATTACGGTCATTCGCCACTGTAGTGTTACAAATATATAGAACTCTACAGTATGTAGTCCTCGCCAATACTGAAGGGATTAAGCATGTGTTTGCTTTTCTTCCTTTGTGTTATTATGTACAATGTGTTGGTATTTATGATAATTGATTATTTCTCCTTTTTGATTTTGTTACAGTGTGTCAGACCTCGCTTGGAGCCCAACATATTTCCCAGGCCAGTTTAATTACACAAGGAGCAGTTCAGCTTGCTGCTAATGAAAAAAGTGAACCACCTCTAATGTACCCAACTCAACCAGCTCGGAAGCTGAGCCACCTCTCAAAGTTACATATTGATGTGCAAAGCAACAAAGAGTTATATGTGCCAGTGTGGAAAAGGGGTGGGTTAAAAGATATGGCGAAGAGATCTTCAGAGGTGAAGGCCCCCTCACATATTGCTCAGAAGGTTCGTAATAACGTGCTGAGTTCAGTGAAGACTGAGTGTCCGTCAAAGTCTGAGGGGGTACCAAAGTGCTCCAAAGTGGAAACAAAGAAGAAAAAGATCCTTTATTCAGCTGCAAAGGATCAAGTCCCTCAAACTGCACTGCAAAAGAAGGTAAAACCAATGTCAAAGCCAGTAAATCATTCTTCTGCTCCTATACCAGGGAAGTCACCCCATGGCCCACAATCTGGTGACGAGGCTGTTCTGTTAAAAAAGATGAAACGTGTTTGTCTCTCAGGTGCCCACATTTCCAATAAGGTATCTGAAAAGATGCAGCAAAGCCGTGAAGGTACAATGGATGCAAAGACACCTGCTGTTACTCATATTAATCCTAAACTGAAGAAAACTCAGGAGATAGGGATCAAACGTAAAGATGCAAAGACTCCTGCAGTTACTCATAGTCCTGAGCGGAAGACACCTCAGGAGATGGGGATCAAACGTAAATATGCAAAAACTCCTGCAGTTACTCATAGTCCTGAGCGGAAGACACCTCAGGAGATGGGGATCAAACTTAAAAATGCAAAGACTCCTGCAGTTACTCATTGTCCTGAGCGGAAGACACCTCAGGAGATCGGGATCAAACGTAAATATGCAAAAACACCTGCTGTTACTCATAGTCCTGAGCGGAAGACACCTCAGGAGATGGGGATCAAATGTAAAGATGCAAAGTCTCCTGCAGTTACTCATAGTCCTGAGCGGAAGACACCTCAAGAGATGGGGATCAAACGTAAACAGAACAGCAATATTAAGCAGCTAGTGAAGAAAACAAAGAACCAGACCAGCGTTTTCAGTTTTGAGCAAGCGCTGGCTTGTGGTACTGATAATAACCCCAAAGCTCTCAAAAGAAAAAGTGCTAATCAGCCTGGAGTGAATTCAGAAGTTCTTGGGAAGGGCAAGAAGTCATTGGAACCTTCTGAACAAGGAAAGGTGAAAGCCCATCACAGCAACCTCAGCCTCCAAATGATTAACTCTGTTCAAGTATTTCACCCATTGGGTAAAAAAGCAGGTCCCACAGGTCCAGGGGCACCCGCAGAATCCATTACACTTGGAAATAAGCTTGGACCAATGCAAGGACGCCAAAGCCAGACTTCTGCTTCTCATGTTCAGTGGTCTCTTACTGATGCGATTAAAAGGTTCATGGCCAAAAAACAGGACAGTATTTCTGGAATTAAAGGTGTCGGTATTAATGCCAGGCCTAGGCTATTTAAAATACATGAGTACACAAGACCTGACATTAAAACCAGTGAAATCAAACAACATGGGGAAAACAAAGCTTCAGTTATAGAGAATCCCAAACACTTCCCAGTGATATCCATAGAACAGGAAGCTGCAGTAAGATGCATTGAAAAGGTGAGCCAAACCACTATCCCCATTCCAGCTCCTGGCATTAAAACCAGTGAAATCAAACAACGTGGGGAAAACAAAGCTTCAGTTATAGAGAATCCCAAACACTTCCCAGTGATATCCATAGAACGGAAAGCTGCAGTGACATGCATTAAAAAGGTCAGCCAAACCACTATCCCCATTCAAGCTCCTTTCAACCAGAAGCACCAGCTTTCTAACCTGCAGCTTCCTATCAATGTACCCAGCAGAGTGGACAACTTCACTCCATCCTTCTGTCAACAGCCTCTCCAAGAGCTTGAGGTTTCCATACCTATTCCACCAGAACAGAGAGAGGAGAGAGAGGCTATGAAAAGGAAATCACAACTGGAGAGGGAGTAAGCCTGTCAACATACCTCCAAGGGGAGGCTACAGTGCTTTGTTCAGAGGCAGAAGGATCATAACATCTCTAAACGTTACGGATACCCACCATCCAGACTTATTTCCCCCATGAGATACTTAAGCCCTAAAAAAACAAAAAAAACCCTGACTAATCTGTAACTGATGCCAAGCTCTGTGACTATCTGTAAATAAGATTTATATTTATAAGTCAGTTTGTAACATATTTTACTAAGAATATATTTAAAACTCTTCAATAAAATGTATCTATTTTCAATTGAACTCTTTATTTACTAAAGAAACTATTTACAAATGCCAAGGGTTATTGAAATTCTGCAAATTAACTTTAGATTACCCTCTTGATGATACGAGAGAGAGAGAGAGAGAGAGAGAGAGAGAGAGAGAGAGAGAGAGAGAGAGAGAGAGAGAGAGAGAGAGAGAGAGAGAGAGAGAGAGAGAGAGAGATAAGTAAGTCGGACCCCACTTATGAGAGAGAAACAGATAAATATTTAACTATATGCTTTGTCATGTTGTATGTTGTATGTATGTATGTACTGTATGTCTTTATTTATATAGCGCCATTTATGTAGAAAGCGCTTCACCGCAGTAATACACGTGACAATCATATAAATAATACAAATAACAGATCATGGGAATAAGTGCTTCAGACATAAAAGTAACATTTAGGAAAAGGAGTCCCTGCTCTGAAGAGCTTACAATCTAATTGGTAGGTAGAACATACAGAGACAGTAGGACGGCGTTCTGGTAAGTGCGTCTGCAATGGGCCAAGCTTTTTGTATGCGGTCTATAGTATCAGCCTCGGAGCTACTCACATGCTTCTTTAAGCAGATGTGTTAGAATGTGGGTCTTAAAGGTGGATAGAGAAGGTGCTAGTCGGGTATTGATGGGAAGGGCACTCCAGAGGTGAGGGCAGTCAGTGAGAAAGGTTTAAGGCGAGAGAGGGCTTTAGATACAAAAGGGGTAGATAGAAGACATCATTGGGCGGATCGCAAGAGTCGGGATGGTGCATAGCGAGAAATTAGAGCTGAGCTGTAAGGAGGGGCAGAAGAGTGTAAAGCTTTAAAAGTGAGGAGGAGAATTGAGTGTGAGATACGGGATTTGATAGGAAGCCAGGAGAGGGATTTCAGCAGGGGAGACGCTGAGACAGATTTAGGAAAGAGTAGAGTGATTCTGGCAGCAGCGTTTAGGATAGATTGTAGGGGAGACAGGTGAGAGGCAGTAAGACCGGACAGCAGAAGGTTCCAGTATTTGAGATGGTAGAGAATGAGGGTCTGTGTCAGAGTTTTAGCTGTCGAGCAACAGTGGAAGGGTGTATCTTGCGGAAGAAAAAACGACAGGTTTAGCTACCTTTTGAATGTGAGAGAGGAGTCTGTGACCCCCAGGGCAGCGTGCTTGGGCTACTGCATGTATAGTAGTTCTTCCAACAGTAATGTGGAAGGTGGTAGTAGGGCCAGGTTTGGCATGAAATATAAGGAGTTCTGTTTTTGACATGTTAAATTTAAGTCGGCGGAGGATCATGTTGCATTGGGCTTCTCTTCCTTGTGTTTATATTGTACAATGTCACATACCCAGTAGCACTCCTTAAGACAAATATATATGGTGAGGTGGGTCTGGGGTTGAGTTTACATGGGTTTGTGTGCGCAGATTTAAATTGTTTGGAGGTCTGTGACTCCTCCCCGTTTCCAAACTTACTCTGCCCACCTTTAAAGCAGCAGTCCAAGCTGTCGTTTAAAAAAAAAAAATCCCTTTGATATGTGCATCAATACAATCCACACATTGATAAGTAATTAGCTAAGTTGCGATTGATCGGTGAAGATTCGGCTCGGGGGTTGACTAAATGGTTGCCAGTGCAGCAGAAGAGGACCAAAAATGCAAAGTTCTCTGGGGTGATCATGTGACCAGGCAGTCACTGGATACAATTGAGTTTTGCACAGCTAGGGAGAGGGCAGTGTTCAAAAAAAGGGGGGGGGGGGGTTGCCAGAGCCTGTTTCAAAATAGGAAGGGGATGTGACTTTGTAAATGGTTGCTATAGAAACAAAAAATGATTGTTACATTATGATACATTAAAATTTTAATTCAGAGTTGTTTAAAAAAAAGTACTACTACTAGTAGCATTATACTAAAAAATAATACAGATGCACAGTAATACCCTCTATAGATATACCAAGAATTGTTAAGTGTGAGTGTGTGTGTGAGTTTATGACATGTGGAAGGAAGGTGGAGGGGTGAGAGTCATGGCGAGGGGAGGGGGGTGAAGGAGAGACATGGTGAGGGGAGGGGGGTGAAAGAGACATGGCGAGGGGAGGAGGGTGAAAGAGAGACATAGGTAGGGGGTGATATAGAGACATGGGAATGGGTTTAAAAGAGAGACATGGGGAGGGGTGAAAGAGACATGGGGAGTGGGTGAAAGAGACATGGGGAGTGGGTGAAAGAGTCATGGGGAGCGGCGGTGAAGAGACATGGGAACAGGGGTAAAGAGACATGGGGAGCAGGGGTGAAGAGACATGGGAGCAGGGGTGAAGAGACATTGGGAGGGGAGGGTGAAAGAGACATGGGGAGGTGATCGAGAGACATTTAGAGGGGGGGTGATAGAGAGACATTTGGAGGGGGGGGATGATAGAGAAACACGGGGAGGGGGTGCAAGAGACATAGAGAGGGGGGTGAAAGAGAGCCATGGGGTGGGGCGTGAAAAAGAGACATGGGGAGAGGGGTGAAAGAGACATGGGGAGGGAGGCGATAGAGAGACATGGGGGGATGAAAGAGACATGGGGAGGGGGGGTGAAAGAAAGCCATGGGGAGGGTGGGTCCATGATCCTCAGTTGCTGGAAGAGTGGGCCCGGGTGAGTAGTTTTTTCTTCTTCACAGGTCCGGGAGATGTTGATCAGACGGCTTCTTAGGGTCAAATAAGACATGACAGACCTTATATAAGGCCTGTGACATCACATTTGACTGAAAAATGATATATCCACCAATCTAATTGGTGGATGTACCATGTGATGGCTTCCATTTTATTTTTTGGCAGAAATGACATCATCTTAAGTGATTGGATAATAAAGGAACTATTGGATCTCAATATAAATGTAGAAAATATGCAGGGCCAAAGCTATGACAATGCTGCAAATATGCGGGGAAAGCATAATGGAGTTCAAAGACATGTTGAACATGAACCCACGTGCGTTTTATGTACCATGTAGTTCTCATTATTTGAACCTAGTGGTTAACAACACTGCCAAACCCAATATAGGTGCCATTTAATTTTTGGGCTTAATTCAACCGTTGTATAATTTCTTCCCCAGGTCCACCAACAGATAAATCATTCTTTTAAAATCCTTACCCAATTTAACACTAAAGAGAGTCTGTGAAACATGTTGGGAGCCTCGTATTGATGCAGTTAGACCAATTCGATACCACCTGGGAGCGCTCTATGTTGCATTAGTGTATATTAAAGAAGATGTGACATTTAAAAGTGAACATCATGGCCCCCAGAGTAGAGCTGTTGCGTACACTCTCGCAAAATGTATTTGTGACTATAAATTCATATGTTGTGTAATATTTTGGTATGACATATTAAGTACAATCAATCCAGTGAACAAGCAGTCTATAAACTATGACAAAAACAAGTCCAAAGACCAAATCTGGGGCTCCAAAAAACAATCCCAACAGTAGATTTTGGGCCCTGTTTGTTTAAATCAAAAACACTACAGTAATGTCCAAGCCTTTGTCTCATAAATAGAGAGGTATCCTTACCAACTCCACTTATAAATGGTGTAAATGATCAGTCTAGGGGTTTACAGTATATACATGTAGAAAAGATGGCGCCTAGCTGGTTCTGCTCTGTTATTGAGCTATCACAAATCAGCTGTAAATGTTCACATGGAATGGCACCTAGTTAACTTTTTAAATCAATAACTGTAGACTTGCTAGTCGGCCAATATCATAGACTCTATCCTCAATAATAACAAAGTTCATTACAAGCGACTCTACGGAAAAACTCTTCGCCAGGCCATTTTGGATGACACCAAAGGAGATTATGAAACCAAAGGGTGCATCAGTTCAATCCTGCTCCTGTGGGTTGCTGCAGGGCACCTTTTGGTGTGTTGTTCGCTAGGGAGATAGTACAAAGTGAAAAATGTGCGATGCACAACCGGAACGAAAAAATAAATGAACTGGAGAGAGTGTACAGTAACTACACAATTTGCTTTTAATAACTCATCTAATCAAATGACCGGCAACAAAAGCGCGCGCACACAGAGGTTTTCAAACATCTCTATGGAGCTTGGTCCCACCCCCCGTTCGTGTCACGTGTCACTCACGCGCGGCGCGCTCACGGGACGATCGTGCACCACTCCCCAGCTGCGACACAACACCCGTAACAATGCCCACCTGTCTCCTGCGCTCTGCGTCCAATCACAGCTCCCGCGGGGCCACACCTCCGTTCCGCCTCTCACTTTCATTGCTCCAGTCCTCCTATTTAATCTCTGCTTGCTCAGTTACACATTGCTGAGCATAGACCATAGTAGCCTTGTGTTCCTACATTCCTGCTTTGCCTTGTGCCTTGCCTCTCTTGCTTTCAGTTTGACCTCATGTGTACCGACACGGCTAGACTCTTGGACGCTCTCTGTATAACGACCCCAGCTTGCCCTCGACTACCTGCATCTCTCCATCCCTGACCACGGATATAGGACATTCTTTTAACCCACCAGCTCCAACCCTCGACCTCGGCACAACGGACATCTACCGTTACTGGCTCCTCCCCATGACCGCGGCAAGTATCTGGACTACCCTCTCTCTCCAACCCCGACCCGGCTACGCTGACAATCCAGGCGTGCCTCCACTGCTGTGGGTGCGCAGTTTCTACTTTCCCACCTCAGTACCGGGGGTCCGCCTTGTTCGTGGTGAGTGCAAGGGTCACAATTAGAGAGGGTTGGGGTTCCTTACAATGCATCTGATCTCAGACGCGCTATTAGAGAGGGTTGGGGCTCCTTTGAATGCATCTGATCTCAGACGCGCTATTAGAGAAAGTTGGGATTCCTTACAATGCAGATTTCAGACGCGCTGTTAGAGAGGGTTGGGGCTCCTTACAATGTATTTGATCAATGCATTGTAAGGAACCCCAACCCTCTCTAGTGTGTATTTGTGAACTGTAAGGTGCTTGACTAATACACTGGAAGAATATCATTGTTTTCGATTAAAAATATCAAAGAATGTGTTACTTTAACGAGCGCTTTCTCTTTTTTTGAATCTCCAATATACTATTTGCCAAGTGGGACTGATGAAATCACCAAAAACTACTGTAGCAGGTCCCCTTTGGTTGTCAATACGTTACTTTGAAGTGGAAGGGAGAGACCTACTGAGGCCAATATACTAAGCATCGCAAACTGAGCGGGGGGAGGGGTGGAGGGTTTCGGCGCATGTCAAACTTCAATTGCACTCGTGTACTAAGTTCAAATTTCTCCATCTGCGCCCAGCCCCAAAATACTGTTTAGCGCACAGAAATGGATTGCACTTGGTGTATAAAAGTCAATGGTACATACTAATATCTATATAAATATATACAGTGTTCGACAAATCACCCAAAAATCTACTCGCCCAACCAAAAAATCTACTCGCCACCTAGTCCCGCCCCCAACCCCACCCCTAGTCCCGCCCCCAACCCCGCCCCCAACCCCGCATTAAAATAAAACATATGAATAAAATCCATTTAAATGACAAATATATTTATTGTATTACATTATACTACAATTAGCCCTTGTTACGTGTGTGTGTGTGTGTGTGTCTGTGTAAATGTCGATCTAGAAATAAAAGCCAGGTGTGAATGACTAGTTTCCTGCACCCCTTAATCAGTGTCTGGATGCCCCCGCTTCACAATATCTAAAGCAGAACCCCCATTCACCTGCGCTCCGGCGTCATGACGTCACGTTGCCCTAGTAACGTGACGTCACATGACCTCACAGCGTCATTTTGATGCCGCGTTGCCATGGCGACGCAGGAAGGAAGCCGCCGGAGCCTAGGTAAGTGAAGGTTTACAGAGGCCCTGCAGCTCCCCCGGCACTTAATTTAAGTGCCTTCGGGAAGCGCGCGGGGCCTCTGTAAACCCCACGCCCCCCAGACGGCAGTCTTGCGCCCCGCGTGGGGGTCGCGCCCCCCAGTTTGCGCACCGCTGTTCTAGAAATCCAATCGGATAAGGCTCTTTCTGCACGCTTTTGCACAACTCCCAGCTACTAGAATATCCCCCTGTGTCTATCCAAGAGGAGGTTTTAGTGTACTGACAAAAAACATCCCAAAATAAATTGTAATTAAGGCTGCGAGGTGTCACTGTATATAGAACATAGATCCAGTAGCACTCTCATTGTAAAAGACTCATCTCTATCCCCCCACAAATAAGCAGGGGGACCCATTCAAAGCCCATAATGTGTATGTCTGAAGCATTAAAGCAAAGTGCAGTGCTGTACCAAAGTAGTAGTTTAGTTTAGACTGCCCTTGAATGGAGTTGAACACTTCCCCAGTGCTGGAATTAGACATAAAAGGTCTATGCAGCAACATAGAGTAGTTGTGTTTAGACGCATGGCTCTATTTTTTGGAGCAGAGCCGCAGCATATATACTGTAAGAACAGTTTCTTACTTCTGACGCGGTATGTTAGACTTATGGCACTTCAGATATGGAGGATTGTTTTGGGCAAATAAAAGGTTAAAAAAAAGTATCAGAGAAATGCAACTTGTGACGCATCTCATTTTAATCTGTGCACCATGTAACTGCCCCCAACTCATCCTACTCACTCTCCCCAAGGTGCAAATTGGGGCAGAGACGCAGAATGTGATACATCTGATTATAATCTGTGCACCATGTAACTCCCCCCAACTCCTTCTACTGACTCTCCCCAAGGTGCAAGCTGGGGCAGAGACGCAGACTGTGATACATCTCATTATAATCTGTGTGCCATGTAACTCCTCCCCAACTCCTCCTACTGACTCTCCCCAAGGTGCATGCTGGGGCAGAGACGCAGACTGTGATACATCTCATTATAATCTGTGATACTTTATCTTGCCATGAAGTCAATGCATTTGAACCCAGTGATACAGTATGTTGATCCCACTGCTGTCAGTGGCACTGTCCATATGTGTACTTGTGTCACCCAATGTATGTAATACAATGTATCACAGTAGCTGTGATTTTTATGACTGCTACTCAAGTTAACCACTTCTCAACCACTTGAAATTAAATGTCAACAGTAGCTGATTTCTCTATTATGACATCACGAGACAGTATCATTGAGCCTCCTAGGAGATGCCAGCAGCAGTGTTCTGTAATGACATCATGGAATCGCCTTAGAGACTGAGATAAATACACAAATGTAAACTTGTTTGTGCGTGAGTTGAATTAGTTCCCGAAGGAAACCGTTAGTTTTGTGGACATCTCAGAGATAGGAAAAGAGTGGCGCTGTACAGAGAGACTAATTATCTCCACCTTAACTCTGTATCATGGCAGGTAGGAAGCAACGTGACCTTTACATACCCAAAAAGAAATGGATAATATCTATATTTCTGAACTGTTTACTTTCACAATGTTTTATGGGGTACAGAACAGATAACATGACTCCTATCAATGGATGGGAGAAAGAAGACGGATGGGGTGGGGGGCGGGGGGGAGGGACGGAGGTAGACAACACCCAGGGGGGTTAGGTACCTGGCCTTAATTGGATAATATTTTTTTTTATAAATGTCAAAACTGATTTATTATAGATACATACACACATATTTGTTTTATTGTATTTACTTTTATATCTGGCTTGTAATTCAAAATCTTAAATGATTTGAACAGTAATGTATAGAAAAGAACACATGTACTGTATACATAAATGTCAAAGCGGCAAACGTCTATGGGATCTATGGGATAGTAAAAAAAGACACAGGAACCTTAGTGTATACAGTAGGATTAGTTATGTATAAGGCATGCTTTTTCCTTGCCCTAAGTTTAGGTCAATAACTATTGGACCAATTCTACACCGTGGGGTGTAATGTTCGACTACTTTCAGCCATATCCTTAAATTATTGTCTACAGCAGTGTTTTTCAACCACGGATCCTAGGAACCCTAGGATTCCCCGGGCATCCCTAAAGGGTTCGCTGTAATTTTTAGGTCATTTTAAAATTGTACTTAATACAGAAGAATTTACAGTACAATGCATCTTATCTCAAACGCGCTATTGGAGAGGGTTGGGGTTCCTTACAATGCATCTGATCTCAGACGCGCTATTAGAGAGGGTTGGGGCTCCTTACAATGCATCTGATCTCAGAAGCGCTATTAGAGAGGATTGGGGTTCCTCACACTTCATCTGATCTCAGACGCACTATTAGATAGGGTTGGGGTATATTACAATGCATCTCATCTTAGACTCGTTGTTAGAGAGGGTTGGGGTCCCTCAGAATTTCACATATGGTTCCTTAACCAAAAAAAGGTTGGAAACCACTACTCTACAGTAATACAAAGGCCCCAAAAAAGACAAAGCCACAAAACGAGGGCAGAATCTGCCACTTGATTTACAGATATAGCTGACCTGAGTGCTCCTCCAGATACCTCAATATACCAGACGTCTCAGAATACCACACCATAATATTACCACAAAATACTACAGTAGGAACAGGCAATTTTTATGTTTTTATTTTTATTTTTAAAGATCCAGTTCCGAAAGCTATGGTACATCTATATTTGTCATTGTGTTCATAGGTGGACATGAAAGCAGGTGATGGACTGCACAAGTTTTATATGCCAGTTGCCACTTTGTGTTGAAAACTACCTAGAAATAGTTTTCTGTCTGTGTTACATCCCAACACATCATATATGTATATGTATATGTATAAATATATATCTATATATATATTTATAGATTAAACCCCATATATTGAGCTAAAATGTACGGGTGCTCTGGTGTTTCAATACATAGCAATGCTATAGAAGGCAATCATGGAGCTTGCTTAAAAATGTATTTAAATATTGAAACTTCTGACCACTATTGATCAGAGTAGTGGTATGTAACATTGATAATCAAATAAATGTGTTTTCCCAGCAAGCCATTATCCCTGTTAGTGCTTGCTATTCATAACAAAACAAAGACCACCAAAAACTTTATTCAAAACCAGAACCAAAACCCCAAATATTTTAAAGGCAAAATAAAAATACCAAGCCAAGTGAGCATCTCTATGTATTTCATATGTATTTGATATCAAGAATATCTTTTAGCAGGTCTGTTAAAGCAGTCCTAACCCCCCAAAGTCAGGCTTTCAGGATATCCCAGCTTCAGCGGAGGTGGCTCAATCCGTCCCTGCTTCAGCACAGCTCGCTCAATCAGTCCCTGCTTCCGCACAGGTGACTCAATCAGAGGCTGATTGAGTGATTGGGCCACCTGTGCTAAAGCTGGAATATCCTGAAAAGTTGACCTATTGTGGGGGGTTTGATGACTGGAGTTGAGTCCCCGTGTGTTAAAGAAATGTGCCTTGATTGTGCTTTTCTGGCCCTTCACTTTTACCTTTCTTCCTTACAGATCAGTTTTTAAATTCCTCTGCTGTGAACCCTCCACCGACCTGCAGTGCTCCTGCAGTCACCACTGCTTACCCTTCATGGAGCAACAGCTTCCACCCAGTAGGGAGGAATACAGAAGTCTACAGACATGGGGCCCAAGGCATGATTTTGCAACAAGGGTCTGCAGGAACACCAATGTATCTACAGCAGATCCCACAGGCAACACGCGCTTACCCTCGTGTATCGGACATGAACGGAGGATTCTACCACACTGCTACAGGAGGATACACAGGATTTGCAGGACAGGTTAGGGGAGAAGCCACAACGCAGCCTGTTACTTTCCGTCCCAACACACATTTGGAAAGACGTGCTACAATAGGGCCTTGTATAATGGCCACCCAGTATGCACAACTTCAGCAGCCACCATTCATACCCCTTAGAGGAATGCAGACCTTACAAGGTGAGATATGGAGAATCTTTACTAATCATTGTTCAAAATCTTCTCCTTGACCGATACCATTACCTGTTATAAAGATCTTTAATTACGGTCATTCGCCACTGTAGTGTTACAAATATATAGAACTCTACAGTATGTAGTCCTCGCCAATACTGAAGGGATTAAGCATGTGTTTGCTTTTCTTCCTTTGTGTTATTATGTACAATGTGTTGGTATTTATGATAATTGATTATTTCTCCTTTTTGATTTTGTTACAGTGTGTCAGACCTCGCTTGGAGCCCAACATATTTCCCAGGCCAGTTTAATTACACAAGGAGCAGTTCAGCTTGCTGCTAATGAAAAAAGTGAACCACCTCTAATGTACCCAACTCAACCAGCTCGGAAGCTGAGCCACCTCTCAAAGTTACATATTGATGTGCAAAGCAACAAAGAGTTATATGTGCCAGTGTGGAAAAGGGGTGGGTTAAAAGATATGGCGAAGAGATCTTCAGAGGTGAAGGCCCCCTCACATATTGCTCAGAAGGTTCGTAATAACGTGCTGAGTTCAGTGAAGACTGAGTGTCCGTCAAAGTCTGAGGGGGTACCAAAGTGCTCCAAAGTGGAAACAAAGAAGAAAAAGATCCTTTATTCAGCTGCAAAGGATCAAGTCCCTCAAACTGCACTGCAAAAGAAGGTAAAACCAATGTCAAAGCCAGTAAATCATTCTTCTGCTCCTATACCAGGGAAGTCACCCCATGGCCCACAGTCTGGTGACGAGGCTGTTCTGTTAAAAAAGATGAAACGTGTTTGTCTCTCAGGTGCCCACATTTCCAATAAGGTATCTGAAAAGATGCAGCAAAGCCGTGAAGGTACAATGGATGCAAAGACACCTGCTGTTACTCATATTAATCCTAAACTGAAGAAAACTCAGGAGATAGGGATCAAACGTAAAGATGCAAAGACTCCTGCAGTTACTCATAGTCCTGAGCGGAAGACACCTCAGGAGATGGGGATCAAACGTAAATATGCAAAAACTCCTGCAGTTACTCATAGTCCTGAGCGGAAGACACCTCAGGAGATGGGGATCAAATGTAAAGATGCAAAGTCTCCTGCAGTTACTCATAGTCCTGAGCGGAAGACACCTCAAGAGATGGGGATCAAACGTAAACAGAACAGCAATATTAAGCAGCTAGTGAAGAAAACAAAGAACCAGACCAGCGTTTTCAGTTTTGAGCAAGCGCTGGCTTGTGGTACTGATAATAACCCCAAAGCTCTCAAAAGAAAAAGTGCTAATCAGCCTGGAGTGAATTCAGAAGTTCTTGGGAAGGGCAAGAAGTCATTGGAACCTTCTGAACAAGGAAAGGTGAAAGCCCATCACAGCAACCTCAGCCTCCAAATGATTAACTCTGTTCAAGTATTTCACCCATTGGGTAAAAAAGCAGGTCCCACAGGTCCAGGGGCACCCGCAGAATCCATTACACTTGGAAATAAGCTTGGACCAATGCAAGGACGCCAAAGCCAGACTTCTGCTTCTCATGTTCAGTGGTCTCTTACTGATGCGATTAAAAGGTTCATGGCCAAAAAACAGGACAGTATTTCTGGAATTAAAGGTGTCGGTATTAATGCCAGGCCTAGGCTATTTAAAATACATGAGTACACAAGACCTGACATTAAAACCAGTGAAATCAAACAACATGGGGAAAAACAAAGCTTCAGTTATAGAGAATCCCAAACACTTCCCAGTGATATCCATAGAACAGGAAGCTGCAGTAAGATGCATTGAAAAGGTGAGCCAAACCACTATCCCCATTCCAGCTCCTGGCATTAAAACCAGTGAAATCAAACAACGTGGGGAAAACAAAGCTTCAGTTATAGAGAATCCCAAACACTTCCCAGTGATATCCATAGAACGGAAAGCTGCAGTGACATGCATTAAAAAGGTCAGCCAAACCACTATCCCCATTCAAGCTCCTTTCAACCAGAAGCACCAGCTTTCTAACCTGCAGCTTCCTATCAATGTACCCAGCAGAGTGGACAACTTCACTCCATCCTTCTGTTAACAGCCTCTCCAAGAGCTTGAGGTTTCCATACCTATTCCACCAGAACAGAGAGAGGAGAGAGAGGCTATGAAAAGGAAATCACAACTGGAGAGGGAGTAAGCCTGTCAACATACCTCCAAGGGGAGGCTACAGTGCTTTGTTCAGAGGCAGAAGGATCATAACATCTCTAAACGTTACGGATACCCACCATCCAGACTTATTTCCCCCATGAGATACTTAAGCCCTAAAAAAACAAAAAAAAACCCTGACTAATCTGTAACTGATGCCAAGCTCTGTGACTATCTGTAAATAAGATTTATATTTATAAGTCAGTTTGTAACATATTTTACTAAGAATATATTTAAAACTCTTCAATAAAATGTATCTATTTTCAATTGAACTCTTTATTTACTAAAGAAACTATTTACAAATGCCAAGGGTTATTGAAATTCTGCAAATTAACTTTAGATTACCCTCTTGATACGAGAGAGAGAGAGAGAGAGAGAGAGAGAGAGATAAGTAAGTCGGACCCCACTTATGAGAGAGAAACAGATAAATATTTAACTATATGCTTTGTCATGTTGTATGTTGTATGTATGTATGTACTGTATGTCTTTATTTATATAGCGCCATTAATGTAGAAAGCGCTTCACCGCAGTAATACACGTGACAATCATATAAATAATACAAATAACAGATCATGGGAATAAGTGCTTCAGACATAAAAGTAACATTTAGGAAAAGGAGTCCCTGCTCTGAAGAGCTTACAATCTAATTGGTAGGTAGAACATACAGAGACAGTAGGACGGCGTTCTGGTAAGTGCGTCTGCAATGGGCCAAGCTTTTTGTATGCGGTCTATAGTATCAGCCTCGGAGCTACTCACATGCTTCTTTAAGCAGATGTGTTAGAATGTGGGTCTTAAAGGTGGATAGAGAAGGTGCTAGTCGGGTATTGATGGGAAGGGCACTCCAGAGGTGAGGGCAGTCAGTGAGAAAGGTTTAAGGCGAGAGAGGGCTTTAGATACAAAAGGGGTAGATAGAAGACATCATTGGGCGGATCGCAAGAGTCGGGATGGTGCATAGCGAGAAATTAGAGCTGAGCTGTAAGGAGGGGCAGAAGAGTGTAAAGCTTTAAAAGTGAGGAGGAGAATTGAGTGTGAGATACGGGATTTGATAGGAAGCCAGGAGAGGGATTTCAGCAGGGGAGACGCTGAGACAGATTTAGGAAAGAGTAGAGTGATTCTGGCAGCAGCGTTTAGGATAGATTGTAGGGGAGACAGGTGAGAGGCAGTAAGACCGGACAGCAGAAGGTTCCAGTATTTGAGATGGTAGAGAATGAGGGTCTGTGTCAGAGTTTTAGCTGTCGAGCAACAGTGGAAGGGTGTATCTTGCGGAAGAAAAAACTACAGGTTTAGCTACCTTTTGAATGTGAGAGAGGAGTCTGTGACCCCCAGGGCAGCGTGCTTGGGCTACTGCATGTATAGTAGTTCTTCCAACAGTAATGTGGAAGGTGGTAGTAGGGCCAGGCTTGGCATGAAATATAAGGAGTTCTGTTTTTGACATGTTAAATTTAAGTCGGCGGAGGATCATGTTGCATTGGGCTTCTCTTCCTTGTGTTTATACTGTACAATGTCACATACCCAGTAGCACTCCTTAAGACAAATATATATGGTGAGGTGGGTCTGGGGTTGAGTTTACATGGGTTTGTGTGCGCAGATTTAAATTGTTTGGAGGTCTGTGACTCCTCCCCGTTTCCAAACTTACTCTGCCCACCTTTAAAGCAGCAGTCCAAGCTGTCGTTTAAAAAAAAAAATCCCTTTGATATGTGCATCAATACAATCCACACATTGATAAGTAATTAGCTAAGTTGCGATTGATCGGTGAAGATTCGGCTCGGGGGTTGACTAAATGGTTGCCAGTGCAGCAGAAGAGGACCAAAAATGCAAAGTTCTCTGGGGTGATCATGTGACCAGGCAGTCACTGGATACAATTGAGTTTTGCATAGCTAGGGAGAGGGCAGTGTTCAAAAAAAAGGGGGGGGGGTTGCCAGAGCCTGTTTCAAAATAGGAAGGGGATGTGACTTTGTAAATGGTTGCTATAGAAACAAAAAATGATTGTTACATTATGATACATTAAAATTTTAATTCAGAGTTGTTTAAAAAAAAGTACTACTACTAGTAGCATTATACTAAAAAATAATACAGATGCACAGTAATACCCTCTATAGATATACCAAGAATTGTTAAGTGTGAGTGTGTGTGTGAGTTTATGACATGTGGAAGGAAGGTGGAGGGGTGAGAGTCATGGCGAGGGGAGGGGGGTGAAGGAGAGACATGGTGAGGGGAGGGGGGTGAAAGAGACATGGCGAGGGGAGGAGGGTGAAAGAGAGACATAGGTAGGGGGTGATATAGAGACATGGGAATGGGTTTAAAAGAGAGACATGGGGAGGGGTGAAAGAGACATGGGGAGTGGGTGAAAGAGACATGGGGAGTGGGTGAAAGAGTCATGGGGAGCGGCGGTGAAGAGACATGGGAACAGGGGTAAAGAGACATGGGGAGCAGGGGTGAAGAGACATGGGAGCAGGGGTGAAGAGACATTGGGAGGGGAGGGTGAAAGAGACATGGGGAGGTGATCGAGAGACATTTAGAGGGGGGGTGATAGAGAGACATTTGGAGGGGGGGGATGATAGAGAAACACGGGGAGGGGGTGCAAGAGACATAGAGAGGGGGGTGAAAGAGAGCCATGGGGTGGGGCGTGAAAAAGAGACATGGGGAGAGGGGTGAAAGAGACATGGGGAGGGAGGCGATAGAGAGACATGGGGGGATGAAAGAGACATGGGGAGGGGGGGTGAAAGAAAGCCATGGGGAGGGTGGGTCCATGATCCTCAGTTGCTGGAAGAGTGGGCCCGGGTGAGTAGTTTTTTCTTCTTCACAGGTCCGGGAGATGTTGATCAGACGGCTTCTTAGAGTCAAATAAGACATGACAGACCTTATATAAGGCCTGTGACATCACATTTGACTGACAAATGATATATCCACCAATCTAATTGGTGGATGTACCATGTGATGGCTTCCATTTTATTTTTTGGCAGAAATGACATCATCTTAAGTGATTGGATAATAAAGGAACTATTGGATCTCAATATAAATGTAGAAAATATGCAGGGCCAAAGCTATGACAATGCTGCAAATATGCGGGGAAAGCATAATGGAGTTCAAAGACATGTTGAACATGAACCCACGTGCGTTTTATGTACCATGTAGTTCTCATTATTTGAACCTAGTGGTTAACAACACTGCCAAACCCAATATAGGTGCCATTTAATTTTTGGGCTTAATTCAACCGTTGTATAATTTCTTCCCCAGGTCCACCAACAGATAAATCATTCTTTTAAAATCCTTACCCAATTTAACACTAAAGAGAGTCTGTGAAACATGTTGGGAGCCTCGTATTGATGCAGTTAGACCAATTCGATACCACCTGGGAGCGCTCTATGTTGCATTAGTGTATATTAAAGAAGATGTGACATTTAAAAGTGAACATCATGGCCCCCAGAGTAGAGCTGTTGCGTACACTCTCGCAAAATGTATTTGTGACTATAAATTCATATGTTGTGTAATATTTTGGTATGACATATTAAGTACAATCAATCCAGTGAACAAGCAGTCTATAAACTATGACAAAAACAAGTCCAAAGACCAAATCTGGGGCTCCAAAAAACAATCCCAACAGTAGATTTTGGGCCCTGTTTGTTTAAATCAAAAACACTACAGTAATGTCCAAGCCTTTGTCTCATAAATAGAGAGGTATCCTTACCAACTCCACTTATAAATGGTGTAAATGATCAGTCTAGGGGTTTACAGTATATACATGTAGAAAAGATGGCGCCTAGCTGGTTCTGCTCTGTTATTGAGCTATCACAAATCAGCTGTAAATGTTCACATGGAATGGCACCTAGTTAACTTTTTAAATCAATAACTGTAGACTTGCTAGTCGGCCAATATCATAGACTCTATCCTCAATAATAACAAAGTTCATTACAAGCGACTCAACGGAAAAACTCTTCGCCAGGCCATTTTGGATGACACCAAAGGAGATTATGAAACCAAAGGGTGCATCAGTTCAATCCTGCTCCTGTGGGTTGCTGCAGGGCACCTTTTGGTGTGTTGTTCGCTAGGGAGATAGTACAAAGTGAAAAATGTGCGATGCACAACCGGAACGAAAAAATAAATGAACTGGAGAGAGTGTACAGTAACTACACAATTTGCTTTTAATAACTCATCTAATCAAATGACCGGCAACAAAAGCGCGCGCACACAGAGGTTTTCAAACATCTCTATGGAGCTTGGTCCCACCCCCCGTTCGTGTCACGTGTCACTCACGCGCGGCGCGCTCACGGGACGATCGTGCACCACTCCCCAGCTGCGACACAACACCCGTAACAATGCCCACCTGTCTCCTGCGCTCTGCGTCCAATCACAGCTCCCGCGGGGCCACACCTCCATTCCGCCTCTCACTTTCATTGCTCCAGTCCTCCTATTTAATCTCTGCTTGCTCAGTTACACATTGCTGAGCATAGACCATAGTAGCCTTGTGTTCCTACATTCCTGCTTTGCCTTGCGCCTTGCCTCTCTTGCTTTCAGTTTGACCTCATGTGTACCGACACGGCTAGACTCTTGGACGCTCTCTGTATAACGACCCCAGCTTGCCCTCGACTACCTGCATCTCTCCATCCCTGACCACGGATATAGGACATTCTTTTAACCCACCAGCTCCAACCCTCGACCTCGGCACAACGGACATCTACCGTTACTGGCTCCTCCCCATGACCGCGGCAAGTATCTGGACTACCCTCTCTCTCCAACCCCGACCCGGCTACGCTGACAATCCAGGCGTGCCTCCACTGCTGTGGGTGCGCAGTTTCTACTTTCCCACCTCAGTACCGGGGGTCCGCCTTGTTCGTGGTGAGTGCAAGGGTCACAATTAGAGAGGGTTGGGGTTCCTTACAATGCATCTGATCTCAGACGCGCTATTAGAGAGGGTTGGGGCTCCTTTGAATGCATCTGATCTCAGACGCGCTATTAGAGAAAGTTGGGATTCCTTACAATGCAGATTTCAGACGCGCTGTTAGAGAGGGTTGGGGCTCCTTACAATGTATTTGATCAATGCATTGTAAGGAACCCCAACCCTCTCTAGTGTGTATTTGTGAACTGTAAGGTGCTTGACTAATACACTGGAAGAATATCATTGTTTTTGATTAAAAATATCAAAGAATGTGTTACTTTAACGAGCGCTTTCTCTTTTTTTGAATCTCCAATATACTATTTGCCAAGTGGGACTGATGAAATCACCAAAAACTACTGTAGCAGGTCCCCTTTGGTTGTCAATACGTTACTTTGAAGTGGAAGGGAGAGACCTACTGAGGCCAATATACTAAGCATCTCAAACTGAGCGGGGGGAGGGGTGGAGGGTTTCGGCGCATGTCAAACTTCAATTGCACTCGTGTACTAAGTTCAAATTTCTCCATCTGCGCCCAGCCCCAAAATACTGTTTAGCGCACAGAAATGGATTGCACTTGGTGTATAAAAGTCAATGGTACATACTAATATCTATATAAATATATACAGTGTTCGACAAATCACCCAAAAATCTACTCGCCCAACCAAAAAATCTACTCGCCACCTAGTCCCGCCCCCAACCCCGCCCCTAGTCCCGCCCGCAACCCCGCCCCCAACCCCGCTTTAAAATAAAACATATGAATAAAATCCATTTAAATGACAAATATATTTATTGTATTACATTATACTACAATTAGCCCTTGTTACGTGTGTGTGTGTGTGTGTCTGTGTAAATGTCGATCTAGAAATAAAAGCCAGGTGTGAATGACTAGTTTCCTGCACCCCTTAATCAGTGTCTGGATGCCCCCGCTTCACAATATCTAAAGCAGAACCCCCATTCACCTGCGCTCCGGCGTCATGACGTCACGTTGCCCTAGTAACGTGACGTCACATGACCTCACAGCGTCATTTTGATGCCGCGTTGCCACGGCGACGCAGGAAGGAAGCCGCCGGAGCCTAGGTAAGTGAAGGTTTACAGAGGCCCTGCAGCTCCCCCGGCACTTAATTTAAGTGCCTTCGGGAAGCGCGCGGGGCCTCTGTAAACCCCACGCCCCCCAGACGGCAGTCTTGCGCCCCGCGTGGGGGTCACGCCCCCCAGTTTGCGCACAGCTGTTCTAGAAATCCAATCGGATAAGGCTCTTTCTGCACGCTTTTGCACAACTCCCAGCTACTAGAATATCCCCCTGTGTCTATCCAAGAGGAGGTTTTAGTGTACTGACAAAAAACATCCCAAAATAAATTGTAATTAAGGCTGCGAGGTGTCACTGTATATAGAACATAGATCCAGTAGCACTCTCATTGTAAAAGACTCATCTCTATCCCCCCACAAATAAGCAGGGGGACCCATTCAAAGCCCATAATGTGTATGTCTGAAGCATTAAAGCAAAGTGCAGTGCTGTACCAAAGTAGTAGTTTAGTTTAGACTGCCCTTGAATGGAGTTGAACACTTCCCCAGTGCTGGAATTAGACATAAAAGGTCTATGCAGCAACATAGAGTAGTTGTGTTTAGACGCATGGCTCTATTTTTTGGAGCAGAGCCGCAGCATATATACTGTAAGAACAGTTTCTTACTTCTGACGCGGTATGTTAGACTTATGGCACTTCAGATATGGAGGATTGTTTTGGGCAAATAAAAGGTTAAAAAAAAGTATCAGAGAAATGCAACCTGTGACGCATCTCATTTTAATCTGTGCACCATGTAACTGCCCCCAACTCATCCTACTCACTCTCCCCAAGGTGCAAATTGGGGCAGAGACGCAGAATGTGATACATCTGATTATAATCTGTGCACCATGTAACTCCCCCCAACTCCTTCTACTGACTCTCCCCAAGGTGCAAGCTGGGGCAGAGACGCAGACTGTGATACATCTCATTATAATCTGTGTGCCATGTAACTCCTCCCCAACTCCTCCTACTGACTCTCCCCAAGGTGCATGCTGGGGCAGAGACGCAGACTGTGATACATCTCATTATAATCTGTGATACTTTATCTTGCCATGAAGTCAATGCATTTGAACCCAGTGATACAGTATGTTGATCCCACTGCTGTCAGTGGCACTGTCCATATGTGTACTTGTGTCACCCAATGTATGTAATACAATGTATCACAGTAGCTGTGATTTTTATGACTGCTACTCAAGTTAACCACTTCTCAACCACTTGAAATTAAATGTCAACAGTAGCTGATTTCTCTATTATGACATCACGAGACAGTATCATTGAGCCTCCTAGGAGATGCCAGCAGCAGTGTTCTGTAATGACATCATGGAATCGCCTTAGAGACTGAGATAAATACACAAATGTAAACTTGTTTGTGCGTGACTTGAATTAGTTCCCGAAGGAAACCGTTAGTTTTGTGGACATCTCAGAGATAGGAAAAGAGTGGCGCTGTACAGAGAGACTAATTATCTCCACCTTAACTCTGTATCATGGCAGGTAGGAAGCAACGTGACCTTTACATACCCAAAAAGAAATGGATAATATCTATATTTCTGAACTGTTTACTTTCACAATGTTTTATGGGGTACAGAACAGATAACATGACTCCTATCAATGGATGGGAGAAAGAAGACGGATGGGGTGGGGGGCGGGGGGGAGGGACGGAGGTAGACAACACCCAGGGGGGTTAGGTACCTGGCCTTAATTGGATAATATTTTTTTTTATAAATGTCAAAACTGATTTATTATAGATACATACACACATATTTGTTTTATTGTATTTACTTTTATATCTGGCTTGTAATTCAAAATCTTAAATGATTTGAACAGTAATGTATAGAAAAGAACACATGTACTGTATACATAAATGTCAAAGCGGCAAACGTCTATGGGATCTATGGGATAGTAAAAAAAGACACAGGAACCTTAGTGTATACAGTAGGATTAGTTATGTATAAGGCATGCTTTTTCCTTGCCCTAAGTTTAGGTCAATAACTATTGGACCAATTCTACACCGTGGGGTGTAATGTTCGACTACTTTCAGCCATATCCTTAAATTATTGTCTACAGCAGTGTTTTTCAACCACGGATCCTAGGAACCCTAGGATTCCCCGGGCATCCCTAAAGGGTTCGCTGTAATTTTTAGGTCATTTTAAAATTGTACTTAATACAGAAGAATTTACAGTACAATGCATCTTATCTCAAACGCGCTATTGGAGAGGGTTGGGGTTCCTTACAATGCATCTGATCTCAGACGCGCTATTAGAGAGGGTTGGGGCTCCTTACAATGCATCTGATCTCAGAAGCGCTATTAGAGAGGATTGGGGTTCCTCACACTTCATCTGATCTCAGACGCACTATTAGATAGGGCTGGGGTATATTACAATGCATCTCATCTTAGACTCGTTGTTAGAGAGGGTTGGGGTCCCTCAGAATTTCACATATGGTTCCTTAACCAAAAAAAGGTTGGAAACCACTACTCTACAGTAATACAAAGGCCCCAAAAAAGACAAAGCCACAAAACGAGGGCAGAATCTGCCACTTGATTTACAGATATAGCTGACCTGAGTGCTCCTCCAGATACCTCAATATACCAGACGTCTCAGAATACCACACCATAATATTACCACAAAATACTACAGTAGGAACAGGCAATTTTTATGTTTTTATTTTTATTTTTAAAGATCCAGTTCCGAAAGCTATGGTACATCTATATTTGTCATTGTGTTCATAGGTGGACATGAAAGCAGGTGATGGACTGCACAAGTTTTATATGCCAGTTGCCACTTTGTGTTGAAAACTACCTAGAAATAGTTTTCTGTCTGTGTTACATCCCAACACATCATATATGTATATGTATATGTATATGTATAAATATATATCTATATATATATTTATAGATTAAACCCCATATATTGAGCTAAAATGTACGGGTGCTCTGGTGTTTCAATACATAGCAATGCTATAGAAGGCAATCATGGAGCTTGCTTAAAAATGTATTTAAATATTGAAACTTCTGACCACTATTGATCAGAGTAGTGGTATGTACAGTAACATTGATAATCAAATAAATGTGTTTTCCCAGCAAGCCATTATCCCTGTTAGTGCTTGCTATTCATAACAAAACAAAGACCACCAAAAACTTTATTCAAAACCAGAACCAAAACCCCAAATATTTTAAAGGCAAAATAAAAATACCAAGCCAAGTGAGCATCTCTATGTATTTCATATGTATTTGATATCAAGAATATCTTTTAGCAGGTCTGTTAAAGCAGTCCTAACCCCCCAAAGTCAGGCTTTCAGGATATCCCAGCTTCAGCGGAGGTGGCTCAATCCGTCCCTGCTTCAGCACAGCTCGCTCAATCAGTCCCTGCTTCAGCACAGGTGACTCAATCAGAGGCTGATTGAGTGATTGGGCCACCTGTGCTAAAGCTGGAATATCCTGAAAAGTTGACCTATTGTGGGGGGTTTGATGACTGGAGTTGAGTCCCCGTGTGTTAAAGAAATGTGCCTTGATTGTGCTTTTCTGGCCCTTCACTTTTACCTTTCTTCCTTACAGATCAGTTTTTAAATTCCTCTGCTGTGAACCCTCCACCGACCTGCAGTGCTCCTGCAGTCACCACTGCTTACCCTTCATGGAGCAACAGCTTCCACCCAGTAGGGAGGAATACAGAAGTCTACAGACATGGGGCCCAAGGCATGATTTTGCAACAAGGGTCTGCAGGAACACCAATGTATCTACAGCAGATCCCACAGGCAACACGCGCTTACCCTCGTGTATCGGACATGAACGGAGGATTCTACCACACTGCTACAGGAGGATACACAGGATTTGCAGGACAGGTTAGGGGAGAAGCCACAACGCAGCCTGTTACTTTCCGTCCCAACACACATTTGGAAAGACGTGCTACAATAGGGCCTTGTATAATGGCCACCCAGTATGCACAACTTCAGCAGCCACCATTCATACCCCTTAGAGGAATGCAGACCTTACAAGGTGAGATATGGAGAATCTTTACTAATCATTGTTCAAAATCTTCTCCTTGACCGATACCATTACCTGTTATAAAGATCTTTAATTACGGTCATTCGCCACTGTAGTGTTACAAATATATAGAACTCTACAGTATGTAGTCCTCGCCAATACTGAAGGGATTAAGCATGTGTTTGCTTTTCTTCCTTTGTGTTATTATGTACAATGTGTTGGTATTTATGATAATTGATTATTTCTCCTTTTTGATTTTGTTACAGTGTGTCAGACCTCGCTTGGAGCCCAACATATTTCCCAGGCCAGTTTAATTACACAAGGAGCAGTTCAGCTTGCTGCTAATGAAAAAAGTGAACCACCTCTAATGTACCCAACTCAACCAGCTCGGAAGCTGAGCCACCTCTCAAAGTTACATATTGATGTGCAAAGCAACAAAGAGTTATATGTGCCAGTGTGGAAAAGGGGTGGGTTAAAAGATATGGCGAAGAGATCTTCAGAGGTGAAGGCCCCCTCACATATTGCTCAGAAGGTTCGTAATAACGTGCTGAGTTCAGTGAAGACTGAGTGTCCGTCAAAGTCTGAGGGGGTACCAAAGTGCTCCAAAGTGGAAACAAAGAAGAAAAAGATCCTTTCTTCAGCTGCAAAGGATCAAGTCCCTCAAACTGCACTGCAAAAGAAGGTAAAACCAATGTCAAAGCCAGTAAATCATTCTTCTGCTCCTATACCAGGGAAGTCACCCCATGGCCCACAATCTGGTGACGAGGCTGTTCTGTTAAAAAAGATGAAACGTGTTTGTCTCTCAGGTGCCCACATTTCCAATAAGGTATCTGAAAAGATGCAGCAAAGCCGTGAAGGTACAATGGATGCAAAGACACCTGCTGTTACTCATATTAATCCTAAACTGAAGAAAACTCAGGAGATCGGGATCAAACGTAAAGATGCAAAGACTCCTGCAGTTACTCATAGTCCTGAGCGGAAGACACCTCAGGAGATGGGGATCAAACGTAAATATGCAAAAACTCCTGCAGTTACTCATAGTCCTGAGCGGAAGACACCTCAGGAGATGGGGATCAAACTTAAAAATGCAAAGACTCCTGCAGTTACTCATTGTCCTGAGCGGAAGACACCTCAGGAGATCGGGATCAAACGTAAATATGCAAAAACACCTGCTGTTACTCATAGTCCTGAGCGGAAGACACCTCAGGAGATGGGGATCAAATGTAAAGATGCAAAGTCTCCTGCAGTTACTCATAGTCCTGAGCGGAAGACACCTCAAGAGATGGGGATCAAACGTAAACAGAACAGCAATATTAAGCAGCTAGTGAAGAAAACAAAGAACCAGACCAGCGTTTTCAGTTTTGAGCAAGCGCTGGCTTGTGGTACTGATAATAACCCCAAAGCTCTCAAAAGAAAAAGTGCTAATCAGCCTGGAGTGAATTCAGAAGTTCTTGGGAAGGGCAAGAAGTCATTGGAACCTTCTGAACAAGGAAAGGTGAAAGCCCATCACAGCAACCTCAGCCTCCAAATGATTAACTCTGTTCAAGTATTTCACCCATTGGGTAAAAAAGCAGGTCCCACAGGTCCAGGGGCACCCGCAGAATCCATTACACTTGGAAATAAGCTTGGACCAATGCAAGGACGCCAAAGCCAGACTTCTGCTTCTCATGTTCAGTGGTCTCTTACTGATGCGATTAAAAGGTTCATGGCCAAAAAACAGGACAGTATTTCTGGAATTAAAGGTGTCGTTATTAATGCCAGGCCTAGGCTATTTAAAATACATGAGTACACAAGACCTGACATTAAAACCAGTGAAATCAAACAACATGGGGAAAACAAAGCTTCAGTTATAGAGAATCCCAAACACTTCCCAGTGATATCCATAGAACAGGAAGCTGCAGTAAGATGCATTGAAAAGGTGAGCCAAACCACTATCCCCATTCCAGCTCCTGGCATTAAAACCAGTGAAATCAAACAACGTGGGGAAAACAAAGCTTCAGTTATAGAGAATCCCAAACACTTCCCAGTGATATCCATAGAACAGGAAGCTGCAGTAAGATGCATTGAAAAGGTGAGCCAAACCACTATCCCCATTCCAGCTCCTGGCATTAAAACCAGTGAAATCAAACAACGTGGGGAAAACAAAGCTTCAGTTATAGAGAATCCCAAACACTTCCCAGTGATATCCATAGAACGGAAAGCTGCAGTGAGATGCATTAAAAAGGTCAGCCAAACCACTGTCCCCATTCAAGCTCCTTTCAACCAGAAGCACCAGCTTTCTAACCTGCAGCTTCCTATCAATGTACCCAGCAGAGTGGACAACTTCACTCCATCCTTCTGTCAACAGCCTCTCCAAGAGCTTGAGGTTTCCATACCTATTCCACCAGAACAGAGAGAGGAGAGAGAGGCTATGAAAAGGAAATCACAACTGGAGAGGGAGTAAGCCTGTCAACATACCTCCAAGGGGAGGCTACAGTGCTTTGTTCAGAGGCAGAAGGATCATAACATCTCTAAACGTTACGGATACCCACCATCCAGACTTATTTCCCCCATGAGATACTTAAGCCCTAAAAAAACAAAAAAAAACCCTGACTAATCTGTAACTGATGCCAAGCTCTGTGACTATCTGTAAATAAGATTTATATTTATAAGTCAGTTTGTAACATATTTTACTAAGAATATATTTAAAACTCTTCAATAAAATGTATCTATTTTCAATTGAACTCTTTATTTACTAAAGAAACTATTTACAAATGCCAAGGGTTATTGAAATTCTGCAAATTAACTTTAGATTACCCTCTTGATGATACGAGAGAGAGAGAGAGAGAGAGAGAGAGAGAGAGAGAGAGAGAGAGAGAGAGAGAGAGAGAGAGAGAGAGAGAGAGAGAGAGAGAGAGAGAGATAAGTAAGTCGGACCCCACTTATGAGAGAGAAACAGATAAATATTTAACTATATGCTTTGTCATGTTGTATGTTGTATGTATGTATGTACTGTATGTCTTTATTTATATAGCGCCATTTATGTAGAAAGCGCTTCACCGCAGTAATACACGTGACAATCATATAAATAATACAAATAACAGATCATGGGAATAAGTGCTTCAGACATAAAAGTAACATTTAGGAAAAGGAGTCCCTGCTCTGAAGAGCTTACAATCTAATTGGTAGGTAGAACATACAGAGACAGTAGGACGGCGTTCTGGTAAGTGCGTCTGCAATGGGCCAAGCTTTTTGTATGCGGTCTATAGTATCAGCCTCGGAGCTACTCACATGCTTCTTTAAGCAGATGTGTTAGAATGTGGGTCTTAAAGGTGGATAGAGAAGGTGCTAGTCGGGTATTGATGGGAAGGGCACTCCAGAGGTGAGGGCAGTCAGTGAGAAAGGTTTAAGGCGAGAGAGGGCTTTAGATACAAAAGGGGTAGATAGAAGACATCATTGGGCGGATCGCAAGAGTCGGGATGGTGCATAGCGAGAAATTAGAGCTGAGCTGTAAGGAGGGGCAGAAGAGTGTAAAGCTTTAAAAGTGAGGAGGAGAATTGAGTGTGAGATACGGGATTTGATAGGAAGCCAGGAGAGGGATTTCAGCAGGGGAGACGCTGAGACAGATTTAGGAAAGAGTAGAGTGATTCTGGCAGCAGCGTTTAGGATAGATTGTAGGGGAGACAGGTGAGAGGCAGTAAGACCGGACAGCAGAAGGTTCCAGTATTTGAGATGGTAGAGAATGAGGGTCTGTGTCAGAGTTTTAGCTGTCGAGCAACAGTGGAAGGGTGTATCTTGCGGAAGAAAAAACGACAGGTTTAGCTACCTTTTGAATGTGAGAGAGGAGTCTGTGACCCTCAGGGCAGCGTGCTTGGGCTACTGCATGTATAGTAGTTCTTCCAACAGTAATGTGGAAGGTGGTAGTAGGGCCAGGTTTGGCATGAAATATAAGGAGTTCTGTTTTTGACATGTTAAATTTAAGTCGGCGGAGGATCATGTTGCATTGGGCTTCTCTTCCTTGTGTTTATACTGTACAATGTCACATACCCAGTAGCACTCCTTAAGACAAATATATATGGTGAGGTGGGTCTGGGGTTGAGTTTACATGGGTTTGTGTGCGCAGATTTAAATTGTTTGGAGGTCTGTGACTCCTCCCCGTTTCCAAACTTACTCTGCCCACCTTTAAAGCAGCAGTCCAAGCTGTCGTTTAAAAAAAAAAAATCCCTTTGATATGTGCATCAATACAATCCACACATTGATAAGTAATTAGCTAAGTTGCGATTGATCGGTGAAGATTCGGCTCGGGGGTTGACTAAATGGTTGCCAGTGCAGCAGAAGAGGACCAAAAATGCAAAGTTCTCTGGGGTGATCATGTGACCAGGCAGTCACTGGATACAATTGAGTTTTGCACAGCTAGGGAGAGGGCAGTGTTCAAAAAAAGGGGGGGGGGGGTTGCCAGAGCCTGTTTCAAAATACGAAGGGGATGTGACTTTGTAAATGGTTGCTATAGAAACAAAAAATGATTGTTACATTATGATACATTAAAATTTTAATTCAGAGTTGTTTAAAAAAAAGTACTACTACTAGTAGCATTATACTAAAAAATAATACAGATGCACAGTAATACCCTCTATAGATATACCAAGAATTGTTAAGTGTGAGTGTGTGTGTGAGTTTATGACATGTGGAAGGAAGGTGGAGGGGTGAGAGTCATGGCGAGGGGAGGGGGGTGAAGGAGAGACATGGTGAGGGGAGGGGGGTGAAAGAGACATGGCGAGGGGAGGAGGGTGAAAGAGAGACATAGGTAGGGGGTGATATAGAGACATGGGAATGGGTTTAAAAGAGAGACATGGGGAGGGGTGAAAGAGACATGGGGAGTGGGTGAAAGAGACATGGGGAGTGGGTGAAAGAGTCATGGGGAGCGGCGGTGAAGAGACATGGGAACAGGGGTAAAGAGACATGGGGAGCAGGGGTGAAGAGACATGGGAGCAGGGGTGAAGAGACATTGGGAGGGGAGGGTGAAAGAGACATGGGGAGGTGATCGAGAGACATTTAGAGGGGGGGTGATAGAGAGACATTTGGAGGGGGGGGATGATAGAGAAACACGGGGAGGGGGTGCAAGAGACATAGAGAGGGGGGTGAAAGAGAGCCATGGGGTGGGGCGTGAAAAAGAGACATGGGGAGAGGGGTGAAAGAGACATGGGGAGGGAGGCGATAGAGAGACATGGGGGGATGAAAGAGACATGGGGAGGGGGGGTGAAAGAAAGCCATGGGGAGGGTGGGTCCATGATCCTCAGTTGCTGGAAGAGTGGGCCCGGGTGAGTAGTTTTTTCTTCTTCACAGGTCCGGGAGATGTTGATCAGACGGCTTCTTAGGGTCAAATAAGACATGACAGACCTTATATAAGGCCTGTGACATCACATTTGACTGAAAAATGATATATCCACCAATCTAATTGGTGGATGTACCATGTGATGGCTTCCATTTTATTTTTTGGCAGAAATGACATCATCTTAAGTGATTGGATAATAAAGGAACTATTGGATCTCAATATAAATGTAGAAAATATGCAGGGCCAAAGCTATGACAATGCTGCAAATATGCGGGGAAAGCATAATGGAGTTCAAAGACATGTTGAACATGAACCCACGTGCGTTTTATGTACCATGTAGTTCTCATTATTTGAACCTAGTGGTTAACAACACTGCCAAACCCAATATAGGTGCCATTTAATTTTTGGGCTTAATTCAACCGTTGTATAATTTCTTCCCCAGGTCCACCAACAGATAAATCATTCTTTTAAAATCCTTACCCAATTTAACACTAAAGAGAGTCTGTGAAACATGTTGGGAGCCTCGTATTGATGCAGTTAGACCAATTCGATACCACCTGGGAGCGCTCTATGTTGCATTAGTGTATATTAAAGAAGATGTGACATTTAAAAGTGAACATCATGGCCCCCAGAGTAGAGCTGTTGCGTACACTCTCGCAAAATGTATTTGTGACTATAAATTCATATGTTGTGTAATATTTTGGTATGACATATTAAGTACAATCAATCCAGTGAACAAGCAGTCTATAAACTATGACAAAAACAAGTCCAAAGACCAAATCTGGGGCTCCAAAAAACAATCCCAACAGTAGATTTTGGGCCCTGTTTGTTTAAATCAAAAACACTACAGTAATGTCCAAGCCTTTGTCTCATAAATAGAGAGGTATCCTTACCAACTCCACTTATAAATGGTGTAAATGATCAGTCTAGGGGTTTACAGTATATACATGTAGAAAAGATGGCGCCTAGCTGGTTCTGCTCTGTTATTGAGCTATCACAAATCAGCTGTAAATGTTCACATGGAATGGCACCTAGTTAACTTTTTAAATCAATAACTGTAGACTTGCTAGTCGGCCAATATCATAGACTCTATCCTCAATAATAACAAAGTTCATTACAAGCGACTCTACGGAAAAACTCTTCGCCAGGCCATTTTGGATGACACCAAAGGAGATTATGAAACCAAAGGGTGCATCAGTTCAATCCTGCTCCTGTGGGTTGCTGCAGGGCACCTTTTGGTGTGTTGTTCGCTAGGGAGATAGTACAAAGTGAAAAATGTGCGATGCACAACCGGAACGAAAAAATAAATGAACTGGAGAGAGTGTACAGTAACTACACAATTTGCTTTTAATAACTCATCTAATCAAATGACCGGCAACAAAAGCGCGCGCACACAGAGGTTTTCAAACATCTCTATGGAGCTTGGTCCCACCCCCCGTTCGTGTCACGTGTCACTCACGCGCGGCGCGCTCACGGGACGATCGTGCACCACTCCCCAGCTGCGACACAACACCCGTAACAATGCCCACCTGTCTCCTGCGCTCTGCGTCCAATCACAGCTCCCGCGGGGCCACACCTCCATTCCGCCTCTCACTTTCATTGCTCCAGTCCTCCTATTTAATCTCTGCTTGCTCAGTTACACATTGCTGAGCATAGACCATAGTAGCATTGTGTTCCTACATTCCTGCTTTGCCTTGCGCCTTGCCTCTCTTGCTTTCAGTTTGACCTCATGTGTACCGACACGGCTAGACTCTTGGACGCTCTCTGTATAACGACCCCAGCTTGCCCTCGACTACCTGCATCTCTCCATCCCTGACCACGGATATAGGACATTCTTTTAACCCCCCAGCTCAAACCCTCGACCTCGGCACAACGGACATCTACCGTTACTGGCTCCTCCCCATGACCGCGGCAAGTATCTGGACTACCCTCTCTCTCCAACCCCGACCCGGCTACGCTGACAATCCAGGCGTGCCTCCACTGCTGTGGGTGCGCAGTTTCTACTTTCCCACCTCAGTACCGGGGGTCCGCCTTGTTCGTGGTGAGTGCAAGGGTCACAATTAGAGAGGGTTGGGGTTCCTTACAATGCATCTGATCTCAGACGCGCTATTAGAGAGGGTTGGGGCTCCTTTGAATGCATCTGATCTCAGACGCGCTATTAGAGAAAGTTGGGATTCCTTACAATGCAGATTTCAGACGCGCTGTTAGAGAGGGTTGGGGCTCCTTACAATGTATTTGATCAATGCATTGTAAGGAACCCCAACCCTCTCTAGTGTGTATTTGTGAACTGTAAGGTGCTTGACTAATACACTGGAAGAATATCATTGTTTTCGATTAAAAATATCAAAGAATGTGTTACTTTAACGAGCGCTTTCTCTTTTTTTGAATCTCCAATATACTATTTGCCAAGTGGGACTGATGAAATCACCAAAAACTACTGTAGCAGGTCCCCTTTGGTTGTCAATACGTTACTTTGAAGTGGAAGGGAGAGACCTACTGAGGCCAATATACTAAGCATCGCAAACTGAGCGGGGGGAGGGGTGGAGGGTTTCGGCGCATGTCAAACTTCAATTGCACTCGTGTACTAAGTTCAAATTTCTCCATCTGCGCCCAGCCCCAAAATACTGTTTAGCGCACAGAAATGGATTGCACTTGGTGTATAAAAGTCAATGGTACATACTAATATCTATATAAATATATACAGTGTTCGACAAATCACCCAAAAATCTACTCGCCCAACCAAAAAATCTACTCGCCACCTAGTCCCGCCCCCAACCCCGCCCCTAGTCCCGCCCCCAACCCCGCCCCCAACCCCGCTTTAAAATAAAACATATGAATAAAATCCATTTAAATGACAAATATATTTATTGTATTACATTATACTACAATTAGCCCTTGTTACGTGTGTGTGTGTGTGTGTGTCTGTGTAAATGTCGATCTAGAAATAAAAGCCAGGTGTGAATGACTAGTTTCCTGCACCCCTTAATCAGTGTCTGGATGCCCCCGCTTCACAATATCTAAAGCAGAACCCCCATTCACCTGCGCTCCGGCGTCATGACGTCACGTTGCCCTAGTAACGTGACGTCACATGACCTCACAGCGTCATTTTGATGCCGCGTTGCCATGGCGACGCAGGAAGGAAGCCGCCGGAGCCTAGGTAAGTGAAGGTTTACAGAGGCCCTGCAGCTCCCCCGGCACTTAATTTAAGTGCCTTCGGGAAGCGCGCGGGGCCTCTGTAAACCCCACGCCCCCCAGACGGCAGTCTTGCGCCCCGCGTGGGGGTCGCGCCCCCCAGTTTGCGCACCGCTGTTCTAGAAATCCAATCGGATAAGGCTCTTTCTGCACGCTTTTGCACAACTCCCAGCTACTAGAATATCCCCCTGTGTCTATCCAAGAGGAGGTTTTAGTGTACTGACAAAAAACATCCCAAAATAAATTGTAATTAAGGCTGCGAGGTGTCACTGTATATAGAACATAGATCCAGTAGCACTCTCATTGTAAAAGACTCATCTCTATCCCCCCACAAATAAGCAGGGGGACCCATTCAAAGCCCATAATGTGTATGTCTGAAGCATTAAAGCAAAGTGCAGTGCTGTACCAAAGTAGTAGTTTAGTTTAGACTGCCCTTGAATGGAGTTGAACACTTCCCCAGTGCTGGAATTAGACATAAAAGGTCTATGCAGCAACATAGAGTAGTTGTGTTTAGACGCATGGCTCTATTTTTTGGAGCAGAGCCGCAGCATATATACTGTAAGAACAGTTTCTTACTTCTGACGCGGTATGTTAGACTTATGGCACTTCAGATATGGAGGATTGTTTTGGGCAAATAAAAGGTTAAAAAAAAGTATCAGAGAAATGCAACTTGTGACGCATCTCATTTTAATCTGTGCACCATGTAACTGCCCCCAACTCATCCTACTCACTCTCCCCAAGGTGCAAATTGGGGCAGAGACGCAGAATGTGATACATCTGATTATAATCTGTGCACGATGTAACTCCCCCCAACTCCTTCTACTGACTCTCCCCAAGGTGCAAGCTGGGGCAGAGACGCAGACTGTGATACATCTCATTATAATCTGTGTGCCATGTAACTCCTCCCCAACTCCTCCTACTGACTCTCACCAAGGTGCATGCTGGGGCAGAGACGCAGACTGTGATACATCTCATTATAATCTGTGATACTTTATCTTGCCATGAAGTCAATGCATTTGAACCCAGTGATACAGTATGTTGATCCCACTGCTGTCAGTGGCACTGTCCATATGTGTACTTGTGTCACCCAATGTATGTAATACAATGTATCACAGTAGCTGTGATTTTTATGACTGCTACTCAAGTTAACCACTTCTCAACCACTTGAAATTAAATGTCAACAGTAGCTGATTTCTCTATTATGACATCACGAGACAGTATCATTGAGCCTCCTAGGAGATGCCAGCAGCAGTGTTCTGTAATGACATCATGGAATCGCCTTAGAGACTGAGATAAATACACAAATGTAAACTTGTTTGTGCGTGACTTGAATTAGTTCCCGAAGGAAACCGTTAGTTTTGTGGACATCTCAGAGATAGGAAAAGAGTGGCGCTGTACAGAGAGACTAATTATCTCCACCTTAACTCTGTATCATGGCAGGTAGGAAGCAACGTGACCTTTACATACCCAAAAAGAAATGGATAATATCTATATTTCTGAACTGTTTACTTTCACAATGTTTTATGGGGTACAGAACAGATAACATGACTCCTATCAATGGATGGGAGAAAGAAGACGGATGGGGTGGGGGGCGGGGGGGAGGGACGGAGGTAGACAACACCCAGGGGGGTTAGGTACCTGGCCTTAATTGGATAATATTTTTTTTTATAAATGTCAAAACTGATTTATTATAGATACATACACACATATTTGTTTTATTGTATTTACTTTTATATCTGGCTTGTAATTCAAAATCTTAAATGATTTGAACAGTAATGTATAGAAAAGAACACATGTACTGTATACATAAATGTCAAAGCGGCAAACGTCTATGGGATCTATGGGATAGTAAAAAAAGACACAGGAACCTTAGTGTATACAGTAGGATTAGTTATGTATA
The DNA here is from genome assembly GCF_040206685.1 of Ascaphus truei. Classification (NCBI taxonomy): domain Eukaryota; kingdom Metazoa; phylum Chordata; class Amphibia; order Anura; family Ascaphidae; genus Ascaphus; species Ascaphus truei. The sequence continues at coordinate 365,729 of NW_027456442.1, forward strand.
AGGCATGCTTTTTCCTTGCCCTAAGTTTAGGTCAATAACTATTGGACCAATTCTACACCGTGGGGTGTAATGTTCGACTACTTTCAGCCATATCCTTAAATTATTGTCTACAGCAGTGTTTTTCAACCACGGATCCTAGGAACCCTAGGATTCCCCGGGCATCCCTAAAGGGTTCGCTGTAATTTTTAGGTCATTTTAAAATTGTACTTAATACAGAAGAATTTACAGTACAATGCATCTTATCTCAAACGCGCTATTGGAGAGGGTTGGGGTTCCTTACAATGCATCTGATCTCAGACGCGCTATTAGAGAGGGTTGGGGCTCCTTACAATGCATCTGATCTCAGAAGCGCTATTAGAGAGGATTGGGGTTCCTCACACTTCATCTGATCTCAGACGCACTATTAGATAGGGTTGGGGTATATTACAATGCATCTCATCTTAGACTCGTTGTTAGAGAGGGTTGGGGTCCCTCAGAATTTCACATATGGTTCCTTAACCAAAAAAAGGTTGGAAACCACTACTCTACAGTAATACAAAGGCCCCAAAAAAGACAAAGCCACAAAACGAGGGCAGAATCTGCCACTTGATTTACAGATATAGCTGACCTGAGTGCTCCTCCAGATACCTCAATATACCAGACGTCTCAGAATACCACACCATAATATTACCACAAAATACTACAGTAGGAACAGGCAATTTTTATGTATTTATTTTTATTTTTAAAGATCCAGTTCCGAAAGCTATGGTACATCTATATTTGTCATTGTGTTCATAGGTGGACATGAAAGCAGGTGATGGACTGCACAAGTTTTATATGCCAGTTGCCACTTTGTGTTGAAAACTACCTAGAAATAGTTTTCTGTCTGTGTTACATCCCAACACATCATATATGTATATGTATATGTATAAATATATATCTATATATATATTTATAGATTAAACCCCATATATTGAGCTAAAATGTACGGGTGCTCTGGTGTTTCAATACATAGCAATGCTATAGAAGGCAATCATGGAGCTTGCTTAAAAATGTATTTAAATATTGAAACTTCTGACCACTATTGATCAGAGTAGTGGTATGTAACATTGATAATCAAATAAATGTGTTTTCCCAGCAAGCCATTATCCCTGTTAGTGCTTGCTATTCATAACAAAACAAAGACCACCAAAAACTTTATTCAAAACCAGAACCAAAACCCCAAATATTTTAAAGGCAAAATAAAAATACCAAGCCAAGTGAGCATCTCTATGTATTTCATATGTATTTGATATCAAGAATATCTTTTAGCAGGTCTGTTAAAGCAGTCCTAACCCCCCAAAGTCAGGCTTTCAGGATATCCCAGCTTCAGCGGAGGTGGCTCAATCCGTCCCTGCTTCAGCACAGCTCGCTCAATCAGTCCCTGCTTCAGCACAGGTGACTCAATCAGAGGCTGATTGAGTGATTGGGCCACCTGTGCTAAAGCTGGAATATCCTGAAAAGTTGACCTATTGTGGGGGGTTTGATGACTGGAGTTGAGTCCCCGTGTGTTAAAGAAATGTGCCTTGATTGTGCTTTTCTGGCCCTTCACTTTTACCTTTCTTCCTTACAGATCAGTTTTTAAATTCCTCTGCTGTGAACCCTCCACCGACCTGCAGTGCTCCTGCAGTCACCACTGCTTACCCTTCATGGAGCAACAGCTTCCACCCAGTAGGGAGGAATACAGAAGTCTACAGACATGGGGCCCAAGGCATAATTTTGCAACAAGGGTCTGCAGGAACACCAATGTATCTACAGCAGATCCCACAGGCAACACGCGCTTACCCTCGTGTATCGGACATGAACGGAGGATTCTACCACACTGCTACAGGAGGATACACAGGATTTGCAGGACAGGTTAGGGGAGAAGCCACAACGCAGCCTGTTACTTTCCGTCCCAACACACATTTGGAAAGACGTGCTACAATAGGGCCTTGTATAATGGCCACCCAGTATGCACAACTTCAGCAGCCACCATTCATACCCCTTAGAGGAATGCAGACCTTACAAGGTGAGATATGGAGAATCTTTACTAATCATTGTTCAAAATCTTCTCCTTGACCGATACCATTACCTGTTATAAAGATCTTTAATTACGGTCATTCGCCACTGTAGTGTTACAAATATATAGAACTCTACAGTATGTAGTCCTCGCCAATACTGAAGGGATTAAGCATGTGTTTGCTTTTCTTCCTTTGTGTTATTATGTACAATGTGTTGGTATTTATGATAATTGATTATTTCTCCTTTTTGATTTTGTTACAGTGTGTCAGACCTCGCTTGGAGCCCAACATATTTCCCAGGCCAGTTTAATTACACAAGGAGCAGTTCAGCTTGCTGCTAATGAAAAAAGTGAACCACCTCTAATGTACCCAACTCAACCAGCTCGGAAGCTGAGCCACCTCTCAAAGTTACATATTGATGTGCAAAGCAACAAAGAGTTATATGTGCCAGTGTGGAAAAGGGGTGGGTTAAAAGATATGGCGAAGAGATCTTCAGAGGTGAAGGCCCCCTCACATATTGCTCAGAAGGTTCGTAATAACGTGCTGAGTTCAGTGAAGACTGAGTGTCCGTCAAAGTCTGAGGGGGTACCAAAGTGCTCCAAAGTGGAAACAAAGAAGAAAAAGATCCTTTATTCAGCTGCAAAGGATCAAGTCCCTCAAACTGCACTGCAAAAGAAGGTAAAACCAATGTCAAAGCCAGTAAATCATTCTTCTGCTCCTATACCAGGGAAGTCACCCCATGGCCCACAATCTGGTGACGAGGCTGTTCTGTTAAAAAAGATGAAACGTGTTTGTCTCTCAGGTGCCCACATTTCCAATAAGGTATCTGAAAAGATGCAGCAAAGCCGTGAAGGTACAATGGATGCAAAGACACCTGCTGTTACTCATATTAATCCTAAACTGAAGAAAACTCAGGAGATAGGGATCAAACGTAAAGATGCAAAGACTCCTGCAGTTACTCATAGTCCTGAGCGGAAGACACCTCAGGAGATGGGGATCAAACGTAAATATGCAAAAACTCCTGCAGTTACTCATAGTCCTGAGCGGAAGACACCTCAGGAGATGGGGATCAAACTTAAAAATGCAAAGACTCCTGCAGTTACTCATTGTCCTGAGCGGAAGACACCTCAGGAGATCGGGATCAAACGTAAATATGCAAAAACACCTGCTGTTACTCATAGTCCTGAGCGGAAGACACCTCAGGAGATGGGGATCAAATGTAAAGATGCAAAGTCTCCTGCAGTTACTCATAGTCCTGAGCGGAAGACACCTCAAGAGATGGGGATCAAACGTAAACAGAACAGCAATATTAAGCAGCTAGTGAAGAAAACAAAGAACCAGACCAGCGTTTTCAGTTTTGAGCAAGCGCTGGCTTGTGGTACTGATAATAACCCCAAAGCTCTCAAAAGAAAAAGTGCTAATCAGCCTGGAGTGAATTCAGAAGTTCTTGGGAAGGGCAAGAAGTCATTGGAACCTTCTGAACAAGGAAAGGTGAAAGCCCATCACAGCAACCTCAGCCTCCAAATGATTAACTCTGTTCAAGTATTTCACCCATTGGGTAAAAAAGCAGGTCCCACAGGTCCAGGGGCACCCGCAGAATCCATTACACTTGGAAATAAGCTTGGACCAATGCAAGGACGCCAAAGCCAGACTTCTGCTTCTCATGTTCAGTGGTCTCTTACTGATGCGATTAAAAGGTTCATGGCCAAAAAACAGGACAGTATTTCTGGAATTAAAGGTGTCGGTATTAATGCCAGGCCTAGGCTATTTAAAATACATGAGTACACAAGACCTGACATTAAAACCAGTGAAATCAAACAACATGGGGAAAACAAAGCTTCAGTTATAGAGAATACCAAACACTTCCCAGTGATATCCATAGAACAGGAAGCTGCAGTAAGATGCATTGAAAAGGTGAGCCAAACCACTATCCCCATTCCAGCTCCTGGCATTAAAACCAGTGAAATCAAACAACGTGGGGAAAACAAAGCTTCAGTTATAGAGAATCCCAAACACTTCCCAGTGATATCCATAGAACGGAAAGCTGCAGTGACATGCATTAAAAAGGTCAGCCAAACCACTATCCCCATTCAAGCTCCTTTCAACCAGAAGCACCAGCTTTCTAACCTGCAGCTTCCTATCAATGTACCCAGCAGAGTGGACAACTTCACTCCATCCTTCTGTCAACAGCCTCTCCAAGAGCTTGAGGTTTCCATACCTATTCCACCAGAACAGAGAGAGGAGAGAGAGGCTATGAAAAGGAAATCACAACTGGAGAGGGAGTAAGCCTGTCAACATACCTCCAAGGGGAGGCTACAGTGCTTTGTTCAGAGGCAGAAGGATCATAACATCTCTAAACGTTACGGATACCCACCATCCAGACTTATTTCCCCCATGAGATACTTAAGCCCTAAAAAAACAAAAAAAAACCCTGACTAATCTGTAACTGATGCCAAGCTCTGTGACTATCTGTAAATAAGATTTATATTTATAAGTCAGTTTGTAACATATTTTACTAAGAATATATTTAAAACTCTTCAATAAAATGTATCTATTTTCAATTGAACTCTTTATTTACTAAAGAAACTATTTACAAATGCCAAGGGTTATTGAAATTCTGCAAATTAACTTTAGATTACCCTCTTGATGATACGAGAGAGAGAGAGAGAGAGAGAGAGAGAGAGAGAGAGAGATAGAGAGAGAGAGAGAGAGAGAGAGAGAGAGAGAGAGAGAGAGAGAGAGATAAGTAAGTCGGACCCCACTTATGAGAGAGAAACAGATAAATATTTAACTATATGCTTTGTCATGTTGTATGTTGTATGTATGTATGTACTGTATGTCTTTATTTATATAGCGCCATTTATGTAGAAAGCGCTTCACCGCAGTAATACACGTGACAATCATATAAATAATACAAATAACAGATCATGGGAATAAGTGCTTCAGACATAAAAGTAACATTTAGGAAAAGGAGTCCCTGCTCTGAAGAGCTTACAATCTAATTGGTAGGTAGAACATACAGAGACAGTAGGACGGCGTTCTGGTAAGTGCGTCTGCAATGGGCCAAGCTTTTTGTATGCGGTCTATAGTATCAGCCTCGGAGCTACTCACATGCTTCTTTAAGCAGATGTGTTAGAATGTGGGTCTTAAAGGTGGATAGAGAAGGTGCTAGTCGGGTATTGATGGGAAGGGCACTCCAGAGGTGAGGGCAGTCAGTGAGAAAGGTTTAAGGCGAGAGAGGGCTTTAGATACAAAAGGGGTAGATAGAAGACATCATTGGGCGGATCGCAAGAGTCGGGATGGTGCATAGCGAGAAATTAGAGCTGAGCTGTAAGGAGGGGCAGAAGAGTGTAAAGCTTTAAAAGTGAGGAGGAGAATTGAGTGTGAGATACGGGATTTGATAGGAAGCCAGGAGAGGGATTTCAGCAGGGGAGACGCTGAGACAGATTTAGGAAAGAGTAGAGTGATTCTGGCAGCAGCGTTTAGGATAGATTGTAGGGGAGACAGGTGAGAGGCAGTAAGACCGGACAGCAGAAGGTTCCAGTATTTGAGATGGTAGAGAATGAGGGTCTGTGTCAGAGTTTTAGCTGTCGAGCAACAGTGGAAGGGTGTATCTTGCGGAAGAAAAAACGACAGGTTTAGCTACCTTTTGAATGTGAGAGAGGAGTCTGTGACCCCCAGGGCAGCGTGCTTGGGCTACTGCATGTATAGTAGTTCTTCCAACAGTAATGTGGAAGGTGGTAGTAGGGCCAGGTTTGGCATGAAATATAAGGAGTTCTGTTTTTGACATGTTAAATTTAAGTCGGCGGAGGATCATGTTGCATTGGGCTTCTCTTCCTTGTGTTTATATTGTACAATGTCACATACCCAGTAGCACTCCTTAAGACAAATATATATGGTGAGGTGGGTCTGGGGTTGAGTTTACATGGGTTTGTGTGCGCAGATTTAAATTGTTTGGAGGTCTGTGACTCCTCCCCGTTTCCAAACTTACTCTGCCCACCTTTAAAGCAGCAGTCCAAGCTGTCGTTTAAAAAAAAAAAATCCCTTTGATATGTGCATCAATACAATCCACACATTGATAAGTAATTAGCTAAGTTGCGATTGATCGGTGAAGATTCGGCTCGGGGGTTGACTAAATGGTTGCCAGTGCAGCAGAAGAGGACCAAAAATGCAAAGTTCTCTGGGGTGATCATGTGACCAGGCAGTCACTGGATACAATTGAGTTTTGCACAGCTAGGGAGAGGGCAGTGTTCAAAAAAAGGGGGGGGGGTTGCCAGAGCCTGTTTCAAAATAGGAAGGGGATGTGACTTTGTAAATGGTTGCTATAGAAACAAAAAATGATTGTTACATTATGATACATTAAAATTTTAATTCAGAGTTGTTTAAAAAAAAGTACTACTACTAGTAGCATTATACTAAAAAATAATACAGATGCACAGTAATACCCTCTATAGATATACCAAGAATTGTTAAGTGTGAGTGTGTGTGTGAGTTTATGACATGTGGAAGGAAGGTGGAGGGGTGAGAGTCATGGCGAGGGGAGGGGGGTGAAGGAGAGACATGGTGAGGGGAGGGGGGTGAAAGAGACATGGCGAGGGGAGGAGGGTGAAAGAGAGACATAGGTAGGGGGTGATATAGAGACATGGGAATGGGTTTAAAAGAGAGACATGGGGAGGGGTGAAAGAGACATGGGGAGTGGGTGAAAAAGACATGGGGAGTGGGTGAAAGAGTCATGGGGAGCGGCGGTGAAGAGACATGGGAACAGGGGTAAAGAGACATGGGGAGCAGGGGTGAAGAGACATGGGAGCAGGGGTGAAGAGACATTGGGAGGGGAGGGTGAAAGAGACATGGGGAGGTGATCGAGAGACATTTAGAGGGGGGGTGATAGAGAGACATTTGGAGGGGGGGGATGATAGAGAAACACGGGGAGGGGGTGCAAGAGACATAGAGAGGGGGGTGAAAGAGAGCCATGGGGTGGGGCGTGAAAAAGAGACATGGGGAGAGGGGTGAAAGAGACATGGGGAGGGAGGCGATAGAGAGACATGGGGGGATGAAAGAGACATGGGGAGGGGGGGTGAAAGAAAGCCATGGGGAGGGTGGGTCCATGATCCTCAGTTGCTGGAAGAGTGGGCCCGGGTGAGTAGTTTTTTCTTCTTCACAGGTCCGGGAGATGTTGATCAGACGGCTTCTTAGGGTCAAATAAGACATGACAGACCTTATATAAGGCCTGTGACATCACATTTGACTGAAAAATGATATATCCACCAATCTAATTGGTGGATGTACCATGTGATGGCTTCCATTTTATTTTTTGGCAGAAATGACATCATCTTAAGTGATTGGATAATAAAGGAACTATTGGATCTCAATATAAATGTAGAAAATATGCAGGGCCAAAGCTATGACAATGCTGCAAATATGCGGGGAAAGCATAATGGAGTTCAAAGACATGTTGAACATGAACCCACGTGCGTTTTATGTACCATGTAGTTCTCATTATTTGAACCTAGTGGTTAACAACACTGCCAAACCCAATATAGGTGCCATTTAATTTTTGGGCTTAATTCAACCGTTGTATAATTTCTTCCCCAGGTCCACCAACAGATAAATCATTCTTTTAAAATCCTTACCCAATTTAACACTAAAGAGAGTCTGTGAAACATGTTGGGAGCCTCGTATTGATGCAGTTAGACCAATTCGATACCACCTGGGAGCGCTCTATGTTGCATTAGTGTATATTAAAGAAGATGTGACATTTAAAAGTGAACATCATGGCCCCCAGAGTAGAGCTGTTGCGTACACTCTCGCAAAATGTATTTGTGACTATAAATTCATATGTTGTGTAATATTTTGGTATGACATATTAAGTACAATCAATCCAGTGAACAAGCAGTCTATAAACTATGACAAAAACAAGTCCAAAGACCAAATCTGGGGCTCCAAAAAACAATCCCAACAGTAGATTTTGGGCCCTGTTTGTTTAAATCAAAAACACTACAGTAATGTCCAAGCCTTTGTCTCATAAATAGAGAGGTATCCTTACCAACTCCACTTATAAATGGTGTAAATGATCAGTCTAGGGGTTTACAGTATATACATGTAGAAAAGATGGCGCCTAGCTGGTTCTGCTCTGTTATTGAGCTATCACAAATCAGCTGTAAATGTTCACATGGAATGGCACCTAGTTAACTTTTTAAATCAATAACTGTAGACTTGCTAGTCGGCCAATATCATAGACTCTATCCTCAATAATAACAAAGTTCATTACAAGCGACTCTACGGAAAAACTCTTCGCCAGGCCATTTTGGATGACACCAAAGGAGATTATGAAACCAAAGGGTGCATCAGTTCAATCCTGCTCCTGTGGGTTGCTGCAGGGCACCTTTTGGTGTGTTGTTCGCTAGGGAGATAGTACAAAGTGAAAAATGTGCGATGCACAACCGGAACGAAAAAATAAATGAACTGGAGAGAGTGTACAGTAACTACACAATTTGCTTTTAATAACTCATCTAATCAAATGACCGGCAACAAAAGCGCGCGCACACAGAGGTTTTCAAACATCTCTATGGAGCTTGGTCCCACCCCCCGTTCGTGTCACGTGTCACTCACGCGCGGCGCGCTCACGGGACGATCGTGCACCACTCCCCAGCTGCGACACAACACCCGTAACAATGCCCACCTGTCTCCTGCGCTCTGCGTCCAATCACAGCTCCCGCGGGGCCACACCTCCGTTCCGCCTCTCACTTTCATTGCTCCAGTCCTCCTATTTAATCTCTGCTTGCTCAGTTACACATTGCTGAGCATAGACCATAGTAGCCTTGTGTTCCTACATTCCTGCTTTGCCTTGCGCCTTGCCTCTCTTGCTTTCAGTTTGACCTCATGTGTACCGACACGGCTAGACTCTTGGACGCTCTCTGTATAACGACCCCAGCTTGCCCTCGACTACCTGCATCTCTCCATCCCTGACCACGGATATAGGACATTCTTTTAACCCACCAGCTCCAACCCTCGACCTCGGCACAACGGACATCTACCGTTACTGGCTCCTCCCCATGACCGCGGCAAGTATCTGGACTACCCTCTCTCTCCAACCCCGACCCGGCTACGCTGACAATCCAGGCGTGCCTCCACTGCTGTGGGTGCGCAGTTTCTACTTTCCCACCTCAGTACCGGGGGTCCGCCTTGTTCGTGGTGAGTGCAAGGGTCACAATTAGAGAGGGTTGGGGTTCCTTACAATGCATCTGATCTCAGACGCGCTATTAGAGAGGGTTGGGGCTCCTTTGAATGCATCTGATCTCAGACGCGCTATTAGAGAAAGTTGGGATTCCTTACAATGCAGATTTCAGACGCGCTGTTAGAGAGGGTTGGGGCTCCTTACAATGTATTTGATCAATGCATTGTAAGGAACCCCAACCCTCTCTAGTGTGTATTTGTGAACTGTAAGGTGCTTGACTAATACACTGGAAGAATATCATTGTTTTCGATTAAAAATATCAAAGAATGTGTTACTTTAACGAGCGCTTTCTCTTTTTTTGAATCTCCAATATACTATTTGCCAAGTGGGACTGATGAAATCACCAAAAACTACTGTAGCAGGTCCCCTTTGGTTGTCAATACGTTACTTTGAAGTGGAAGGGAGAGACCTACTGAGGCCAATATACTAAGCATCGCAAACTGAGCGGGGGGAGGGGTGGAGGGTTTCGGCGCATGTCAAACTTCAATTGCACTCGTGTACTAAGTTCAAATTTCTCCATCTGCGCCCAGCCCCAAAATACTGTTTAGCGCACAGAAATGGATTGCACTTGGTGTATAAAAGTCAATGGTACATACTAATATCTATATAAATATATACAGTGTTCGACAAATCACCCAAAAATCTACTCGCCCAACCAAAAAATCTACTCGCCACCTAGTCCCGCCCCCAACCCCGCCCCTAGTCCCGCCCCCAACCCCGCCCCCAACCCCGCTTTAAAATAAAACATATGAATAAAATCCATTTAAATGACAAATATATTTATTGTATTACATTATACTACAATTAGCCCTTGTTACGTGTGTGTGTGTGTGTGTGTCTGTGTAAATGTCGATCTAGAAATAAAAGCCAGGTGTGAATGACTAGTTTCCTGCACCCCTTAATCAGTGTCTGGATGCCCCCGCTTCACAATATCTAAAGCAGAACCCCCATTCACCTGCGCTCCGGCGTCATGACGTCACGTTGCCCTAGTAACGTGACGTCACATGACCTCACAGCGTCATTTTGATGCCGCGTTGCCATGGCGACGCAGGAAGGAAGCCGCCGGAGCCTAGGTAAGTGAAGGTTTACAGAGGCCCTGCAGCTCCCCCGGCACTTAATTTAAGTGCCTTCGGGAAGCGCGCGGGGCCTCTGTAAACCCCACGCCCCCCAGACGGCAGTCTTGCGCCCCGCGTGGGGGTCGCGCCCCCCAGTTTGCGCACCGCTGTTCTAGAAATCCAATCGGATAAGGCTCTTTCTGCACGCTTTTGCACAACTCCCAGCTACTAGAATATCCCCCTGTGTCTATCCAAGAGGAGGTTTTAGTGTACTGACAAAAAACATCCCAAAATAAATTGTAATTAAGGCTGCGAGGTGTCACTGTATATAGAACATAGATCCAGTAGCACTCTCATTGTAAAAGACTCATCTCTATCCCCCCACAAATAAGCAGGGGGACCCATTCAAAGCCCATAATGTGTATGTCTGAAGCATTAAAGCAAAGTGCAGTGCTGTACCAAAGTAGTACACTGGCGACACACTTTATTCAAGCTTGGCTAGTCCCACGAATTCGGGTATACCCGGGTGTATTGAGGTTTGTGACTGTTTTCAGCCCGAGTGCATTGAGTTATTTTCCAAGCAGGGATTGAAGCATTTTATTCCCGCTGGCTGCAATACTGCACAGTATATATATATATATACTGCATTACAATTCATGAATTTATGCCATCTGGTAGACACGCGAAGCATTGCAGCCTATTAAATCCTAATCATTATCATTTAACAGATCAGCCGCCCATCAGCCAGGCATGAACCCAGGCTGGGAAGGCAAATGCAACGGGGCTTGTCAGAGGTGAGGAGCGGCGCATTCCAGGTATCTGCCAGGTACATACTGGGTATTTGCTCGAATAAAGTGTGTCGGTGCAGTAGTTTAGTTTAGACTGCCCTTGAATGGAGTTGAACACTTCCCCAGTGCTGGAATTAGACATAAAAGGTCTATGCAGCAACATAGAGTAGTTGTGTTTAGACGCATGGCTCTATTTTTTGGAGCAGAGCCGCAGCATATATACTGTAAGAACAGTTTCTTACTTCTGACGCGGTATGTTAGACTTATGGCACTTCAGATATGGAGGATTGTTTTGGGCAAATAAAAGGTTAAAAAAAAGTATCAGAGAAATGCAACTTGTGACGCATTTCATTTTAATCTGTGCACCATGTAACTGCCCCCAACTCATCCTACTCACTCTCCCCAAGGTGCAAATTGGGGCAGAGACGCAGAATGTGATACATCTGATTATAATCTGTGCACCATGTAACTCCCCCCAACTCCTTCTACTGACTCTCCCCAAGGTGCAAGCTGGGGCAGAGACGCAGACTGTGATACATCTCATTATAATCTGTGTGCCATGTAACTCCTCCCCAACTCCTCCTACTGACTCTCCCCAAGGTGCATGCTGGGGCAGAGACGCAGACTGTGATACATCTCATTATAATCTGTGATACTTTATCTTGCCATGAAGTCAATGCATTTGAACCCAGTGATACAGTATGTTGATCCCACTGCTGTCAGTGGCACTGTCCATATGTGTACTTGTGTCACCCAATGTATGTAATACAATGTATCACAGTAGCTGTGATTTTTATGACTGCTACTCAAGTTAACCACTTCTCAACCACTTGAAATTAAATGTCAACAGTAGCTGATTTCTCTATTATGACATCACGAGACAGTATCATTGAGCCTCCTAGGAGATGCCAGCAGCAGTGTTCTGTAATGACATCATGGAATCGCCTTAGAGACTGAGATAAATACACAAATGTAAACTTGTTTGTGCGTGACTTGAATTAGTTCCCGAAGGAAACCGTTAGTTTTGTGGACATCTCAGAGATAGGAAAAGAGTGGCGCTGTACAGAGAAACTAATTATCTCCACCTTAACTCTGTATCATGGCAGGTAGGAAGCAACGTGACCTTTACATACCCAAAAAGAAATGGATAATATCTATATTTCTGAACTGTTTACTTTCACAATGTTTTATGGGGTACAGAACAGATAACATGACTCCTATCAATGGATGGGAGAAAGAAGACGGATGGGGTGGGGGGCGGGGGGGAGGGACGGAGGTAGACAACACCCAGGGGGGTTAGGTACCTGGCCTTAATTGGATAATATTTTTTTTTATAAATGTCAAAACTGATTTATTATAGATACATACACACATATTTGTTTTATTGTATTTACTTTTATATCTGGCTTGTAATTCAAAATCTTAAATGATTTGAACAGTAATGTATAGAAAAGAACACATGTACTGTATACATAAATGTCAAAGCGGCAAACGTCTATGGGATCTATGGGATAGTAAAAAAAGACACAGGAACCTTAGTGTATACAGTAGGATTAGTTATGTATAAGGCATGCTTTTTCCTTGCCCTAAGTTTAGGTCAATAACTATTGGACCAATTCTACACCGTGGGGTGTAATGTTCGACTACTTTCAGCCATATCCTTAAATTATTGTCTACAGCAGTGTTTTTCAACCACGGATCCTAGGAACCCTAGGATTCCCCGGGCATCCCTAAAGGGTTCGCTGTAATTTTTAGGTCATTTTAAAATTGTACTTAATACAGAAGAATTTACAGTACAATGCATCTTATCTCAAACGCGCTATTGGAGAGGGTTGGGGTTCCTTACAATGCATCTGATCTCAGACGCGCTATTAGAGAGGGTTGGGGCTCCTTACAATGCATCTGATCTCAGAAGCGCTATTAGAGAGGATTGGGGTTCCTCACACTTCATCTGATCTCAGACGCACTATTAGATAGGGTTGGGGTATATTACAATGCATCTCATCTTAGACTCGTTGTTAGAGAGGGTTGGGGTCCCTCAGAATTTCACATATGGTTCCTTAACCAAAAAAAGGTTGGAAACCACTACTCTACAGTAATACAAAGGCCCCAAAAAAGACAAAGCCACAAAACGAGGGCAGAATCTGCCACTTGATTTACAGATATAGCTGACCTGAGTGCTCCTCCAGATACCTCAATATACCAGACGTCTCAGAATACCACACCATAATATTACCACAAAATACTACAGTAGGAACAGGCAATTTTTATGTTTTTATTTTTATTTTTAAAGATCCAGTTCCGAAAGCTATGGTACATCTATATTTGTCATTGTGTTCATAGGTGGACATGAAAGCAGGTGATGGACTGCACAAGTTTTATATGCCAGTTGCCACTTTGTGTTGAAAACTACCTAGAAATAGTTTTCTGTCTGTGTTACATCCCAACACATCATATATGTATATGTATATGTATAAATATATATCTATATATATATTTATAGATTAAACCCCATATATTGAGCTAAAATGTACGGGTGCTCTGGTGTTTCAATACATAGCAATGCTATAGAAGGCAATCATGGAGCTTGCTTAAAAATGTATTTAAATATTGAAACTTCTGACCACTATTGATCAGAGTAGTGGTATGTAACATTGATAATCAAATAAATGTGTTTTCCCAGCAAGCCATTATCCCTGTTAGTGCTTGCTATTCATAACAAAACAAAGACCACCAAAAACTTTATTCAAAACCAGAACCAAAACCCCAAATATTTTAAAGGCAAAATAAAAATACCAAGCCAAGTGAGCATCTCTATGTATTTCATATGTATTTGATATCAAGAATATCTTTTAGCAGGTCTGTTAAAGCAGTCCTAACCCCCCAAAGTCAGGCTTTCAGGATATCCCAGCTTCAGCGGAGGTGGCTCAATCCGTCCCTGCTTCAGCACAGCTCGCTCAATCAGTCCCTGCTTCAGCACAGGTGACTCAATCAGAGGCTGATTGAGTGATTGGGCCACCTGTGCTAAAGCTGGAATATCCTGAAAAGTTGACCTATTGTGGGGGGTTTGATGACTGGAGTTGAGTCCCCGTGTGTTAAAGAAATGTGCCTTGATTGTGCTTTTCTGGCCCTTCACTTTTACCTTTCTTCCTTACAGATCAGTTTTTAAATTCCTCTGCTGTGAACCCTCCACCGACCTGCAGTGCTCCTGCAGTCACCACTGCTTACCCTTCATGGAGCAACAGCTCCCACCCAGTAGGGAGGAATACAGAAGTCTACAGACATGGGGCCCAAGGCATGATTTTGCAACAAGGGTCTGCAGGAACACCAATGTATCTACAGCAGATCCCACAGGCAACACGCGCTTACCCTCGTGTATCGGACATGAACGGAGGATTCTACCACACTGCTACAGGAGGATACACAGGATTTGCAGAACAGGTTAGGTCAGAAGCCACAACGCAGCCTGTTACTTTCCGTCCCAACACACATTTGGAAAGACGTGCTACAATAGGGCCTTGTATAATGGCCACCCAGTATGCACAACTTCAGCAGCCACCATTCATACCCCTTAGAGGAATGCAGACCTTACAAGGTGAGATATGGAGAATCTTTACTAATCATTGTTCAAAATCTTCTCCTTGACCGATACCATTACCTGTTATAAAGATCTTTAATTACGGTCATTCGCCACTGTAGTGTTACAAATATATAGAACTCTACAGTATGTAGTCCTCGCCAATACTGAAGGGATTAAGCATGTGTTTGCTTTTCTTCCTTTGTGTTATTATGTACAATGTGTTGGTATTTATGATAATTGATTATTTCTCCTTTTTGATTTTGTTACAGTGTGTCAGACCTCGCTTGGAGCCCAACATATTTCCCAGGCCAGTTTAATTACACAAGGAGCAGTTCAGCTTGCTGCTAATGAAAAAAGTGAACCACCTCTAATGTACCCAACTCAACCAGCTCGGAAGCTGAGCCACCTCTCAAAGTTACATATTGATGTGCAAAGCAACAAAGAGTTATATGTGCCAGTGTGGAAAAGGGGTGGGTTAAAAGATATGGCGAAGAGATCTTCAGAGGTGAAGGCCCCCTCACATATTGCTCAGAAGGTTCGTAATAACGTGCTGAGTTCAGTGAAGACTGAGTGTCCGTCAAAGTCTGAGGGGGTACCAAAGTGCTCCAAAGTGGAAACAAAGAAGAAAAAGATCCTTTATTCAGCTGCAAAGGATCAAGTCCCTCAAACTGCACTGCAAAAGAAGGTAAAACCAATGTCAAAGCCAGTAAATCATTCTTCTGCTCCTATACCAGGGAAGTCACCCCATGGCCCACAATCTGGTGACGAGGCTGTTCTGTTAAAAAAGATGAAACGTGTTTGTCTCTCAGGTGCCCACATTTCCAATAAGGTATCTGAAAAGATGCAGCAAAGCCGTGAAGGTACAATGGATGCAAAGACACCTGCTGTTACTCATATTAATCCTAAACTGAAGAAAACTCAGGAGATAGGGATCAAACGTAAAGATGCAAAGACTCCTGCAGTTACTCATAGTCCTGAGCGGAAGACACCTCAGGAGATGGGGATCAAACGTAAATATGCAAAAACTCCTGCAGTTACTCATAGTCCTGAGCGGAAGACACCTCAGGAGATGGGGATCAAACTTAAAAATGCAAAGACTCCTGCAGTTACTCATTGTCCTGAGCGGAAGAAACCTCAGGAGATCGGGATCAAACGTAAATATGCAAAAACACCTGCTGTTACTCATAGTCCTGAGCGGAAGACACCTCAGGAGATGGGGATCAAATGTAAAGATGCAAAGTCTCCTGCAGTTACTCATAGTCCTGAGCGGAAGACACCTCAAGAGATGGGGATCAAACGTAAACAGAACAGCAATATTAAGCAGCTAGTGAAGAAAACAAAGAACCAGACCAGCGTTTTCAGTTTTGAGCAAGCGCTGGCTTGTGGTACTGATAATAACCCCAAAGCTCTCAAAAGAAAAAGTGCTAATCAGCCTGGAGTGAATTCAGAAGTTCTTGGGAAGGGCAAGAAGTCATTGGAACCTTCTGAACAAGGAAAGGTGAAAGCCCATCACAGCAACCTCAGCCTCCAAATGATTAACTCTGTTCAAGTATTTCACCCATTGGGTAAAAAAGCAGGTCCCACAGGTCCAGGGGCACCCGCAGAATCCATTACACTTGGAAATAAGCTTGGACCAATGCAAGGACGCCAAAGCCAGACTTCTGCTTCTCATGTTCAGTGGTCTCTTACTGATGCGATTAAAAGGTTCATGGCCAAAAAACAGGACAGTATTTCTGGAATTAAAGGTGTCGGTATTAATGCCAGGCCTAGGCTATTTAAAATACATGAGTACACAAGACCTGACATTAAAACCAGTGAAATCAAACAACATGGGGAAAACAAAGCTTCAGTTATAGAGAATCCCAAACACTTCCCAGTGATATCCATAGAACAGGAAGCTGCAGTAAGATGCATTGAAAAGGTGAGCCAAACCACTATCCCCATTCCAGCTCCTGGCATTAAAACCAGTGAAATCAAACAACGTGGGGAAAACAAAGCTTCAGTTATAGAGAATCCCAAACACTTCCCAGTGATATCCATAGAACGGAAAGCTGCAGTGACATGCATTAAAAAGGTCAGCCAAACCACTATCCCCATTCAAGCTCCTTTCAACCAGAAGCACCAGCTTTCTAACCTGCAGCTTCCTATCAATGTACCCAGCAGAGTGGACAACTTCACTCCATCCTTCTGTCAACAGCCTCTCCAAGAGCTTGAGGTTTCCATACCTATTCCACCAGAACAGAGAGAGGAGAGAGAGGCTATGAAAAGGAAATCACAACTGGAGAGGGAGTAAGCCTGTCAACATACCTCCAAGGGGAGGCTACAGTGCTTTGTTCAGAGGCAGAAGGATCATAACATCTCTAAACGTTACGGATACCCACCATCCAGACTTATTTCCCCCATGAGATACTTAAGCCCTAAAAAAACAAAAAAAAACCCTGACTAATCTGTAACTGATGCCAAGCTCTGTGACTATCTGTAAATAAGATTTATATTTATAAGTCAGTTTGTAACATATTTTACTAAGAATATATTTAAAACTCTTCAATAAAATGTATCTATTTTCAATTGAACTCTTTATTTACTAAAGAAACTATTTACAAATGCCAAGGGTTATTGAAATTCTGCAAATTAACTTTAGATTACCCTCTTGATGATACGAGAGAGAGAGAGAGAGAGAGAGAGAGAGAGAGAGAGAGAGAGAGAGAGAGAGAGAGAGAGAGAGAGAGAGAGAGAGAGAGAGAGAGAGAGATAAGTAAGTCGGACCCCACTTATGAGAGAGAAACAGATAAATATTTAACTATATGCTTTGTCATGTTGTATGTTGTATGTATGTATGTACTGTATGTCTTTATTTATATAGCGCCATTTATGTAGAAAGCGCTTCACCGCAGTAATACACGTGACAATCATATAAATAATACAAATAACAGATCATGGGAATAAGTGCTTCAGACATAAAAGTAACATTTAGGAAAAGGAGTCCCTGCTCTGAAGAGCTTACAATCTAATTGGTAGGTAGAACATACAGAGACAGTAGGACGGCGTTCTGGTAAGTGCGTCTGCAATGGGCCAAGCTTTTTGTATGCGGTCTATAGTATCAGCCTCGGAGCTACTCACATGCTTCTTTAAGCAGATGTGTTAGAATGTGGGTCTTAAAGGTGGATAGAGAAGGTGCTAGTCGGGTATTGATGGGAAGGGCACTCCAGAGGTGAGGGCAGTCAGTGAGAAAGGTTTAAGGCGAGAGAGGGCTTTAGATACAAAAGGGGTAGATAGAAGACATCATTGGGCGGATCGCAAGAGTCGGGATGGTGCATAGCGAGAAATTAGAGCTGAGCTGTAAGGAGGGGCAGAAGAGTGTAAAGCTTTAAAAGTGAGGAGGAGAATTGAGTGTGAGATACGGGATTTGATAGGAAGCCAGGAGAGGGATTTCAGCAGGGGAGACGCTGAGACAGATTTAGGAAAGAGTAGAGTGATTCTGGCAGCAGCGTTTAGGATAGATTGTAGGGGAGACAGGTGAGAGGCAGTAAGACCGGACAGCAGAAGGTTCCAGTATTTGAGATGGTAGAGAATGAGGGTCTGTGTCAGAGTTTTAGCTGTCGAGCAACAGTGGAAGGGTGTATCTTGCGGAAGAAAAAACGACAGGTTTAGCTACCTTTTGAATGTGAGAGAGGAGTCTGTGACCCCCAGGGCAGCGTGCTTGGGCTACTGCATGTATAGTAGTTCTTCCAACAGTAATGTGGAAGGTGGTAGTAGGGCCAGGTTTGGCATGAAATATAAGGAGTTCTGTTTTTGACATGTTAAATTTAAGTCGGCGGAGGATCATGTTGCATTGGGCTTCTCTTCCTTGTGTTTATACTGTACAATGTCACATACCCAGTAGCACTCCTTAAGACAAATATATATGGTGAGGTGGGTCTGGGGTTGAGTTTACATGGGTTTGTGTGCGCAGATTTAAATTGTTTGGAGGTCTGTGACTCCTCCCCGTTTCCAAACTTACTCTGCCCACCTTTAAAGCAGCAGTCCAAGCTGTCGTTTAAAAAAAAAAAATCCCTTTGATATGTGCATCAATACAATCCACACATTGATAAGTAATTAGCTAAGTTGCGATTGATCGGTGAAGATTCGGCTCGGGGGTTGACTAAATGGTTGCCAGTGCAGCAGAAGAGGACCAAAAATGCAAAGTTCTCTGGGGTGATCATGTGACCAGGCAGTCACTGGATACAATTGAGTTTTGCACAGCTAGGGAGAGGGCAGTGTTCAAAAAAAGGGGGGGGGGGGTTGCCAGAGCCTGTTTCAAAATAGGAAGGGGATGTGACTTTGTAAATGGTTGCTATAGAAACAAAAAATGATTGTTACATTATGATACATTAAAATTTTAATTCAGAGTTGTTTAAAAAAAAGTACTACTACTAGTAGCATTATACTAAAAAATAATACAGATGCACAGTAATACCCTCTATAGATATACCAAGAATTGTTAAGTGTGAGTGTGTGTGTGAGTTTATGACATGTGGAAGGAAGGTGGAGGGGTGAGAGTCATGGCGAGGGGAGGGGGGTGAAGGAGAGACATGGTGAGGGGAGGGGGGTGAAAGAGACATGGCGAGGGGAGGAGGGTGAAAGAGAGACATAGGTAGGGGGTGATATAGAGACATGGGAATGGGTTTAAAAGAGAGACATGGGGAGGGGTGAAAGAGACATGGGGAGTGGGTGAAAGAGACATGGGGAGTGGGTGAAAGAGTCATGGGGAGCGGCGGTGAAGAGACATGGGAACAGGGGTAAAGAGACATGGGGAGCAGGGGTGAAGAGACATGGGAGCAGGGGTGAAGAGACATTGGGAGGGGAGGGTGAAAGAGACATGGGGAGGTGATCGAGAGACATTTAGAGGGGGGGTGATAGAGAGACATTTGGAGGGGGGGGATGATAGAGAAACACGGGGAGGGGGTGCAAGAGACATAGAGAGGGGGGTGAAAGAGAGCCATGGGGTGGGGCGTGAAAAAGAGACATGGGGAGAGGGGTGAAAGAGACATGGGGAGGGAGGCGATAGAGAGACATGGGGGGATGAAAGAGACATGGGGAGGGGGGGTGAAAGAAAGCCATGGGGAGGGTGGGTCCATGATCCTCAGTTGCTGGAAGAGTGGGCCCGGGTGAGTAGTTTTTTCTTCTTCACAGGTCCGGGAGATGTTGATCAGACGGCTTCTTAGGGTCAAATAAGACATGACAGACCTTATATAAGGCCTGTGACATCACATTTGACTGACAAATGATATATCCACCAATCTAATTGGTGGATGTACCATGTGATGGCTTCCATTTTATTTTTTGGCAGAAATGACATCATCTTAAGTGATTGGATAATAAAGGAACTATTGGATCTCAATATAAATGTAGAAAATATGCAGGGCCAAAGCTATGACAATGCTGCAAATATGCGGGGAAAGCATAATGGAGTTCAAAGACATGTTGAACATGAACCCACGTGCGTTTTATGTACCATGTAGTTCTCATTATTTGAACCTAGTGGTTAACAACACTGCCAAACCCAATATAGGTGCCATTTAATTTTTGGGCTTAATTCAACCGTTGTATAATTTCTTCCCCAGGTCCACCAACAGATAAATCATTCTTTTAAAATCCTTACCCAATTTAACACTAAAGAGAGTCTGTGAAACATGTTGGGAGCCTCGTATTGATGCAGTTAGACCAATTCGATACCACCTGGGAGCGCTCTATGTTGCATTAGTGTATATTAAAGAAGATGTGACATTTAAAAGTGAACATCATGGCCCCCAGAGTAGAGCTGTTGCGTACACTCTCGCAAAATGTATTTGTGACTATAAATTCATATGTTGTGTAATATTTTGGTATGACATATTAAGTACAATCAATCCAGTGAACAAGCAGTCTATAAACTATGACAAAAACAAGTCCAAAGACCAAATCTGGGGCTCCAAAAAACAATCCCAACAGTAGATTTTGGGCCCTGTTTGTTTAAATCAAAAACACTACAGTAATGTCCAAGCCTTTGTCTCATAAATAGAGAGGTATCCTTACCAACTCCACTTATAAATGGTGTAAATGATCAGTCTAGGGGTTTACAGTATATACATGTAGAAAAGATGGCGCCTAGCTGGTTCTGCTCTGTTATTGAGCTATCACAAATCAGCTGTAAATGTTCACATGGAATGGCACCTAGTTAACTTTTTAAATCAATAACTGTAGACTTGCTAGTCGGCCAATATCATAGACTCTATCCTCAATAATAACAAAGTTCATTACAAGCGACTCTACGGAAAAACTCTTCGCCAGGCCATTTTGGATGACACCAAAGGAGATTATGAAACCAAAGGGTGCATCAGTTCAATCCTGCTCCTGTGGGTTGCTGCAGGGCACCTTTTGGTGTGTTGTTCGCTAGGGAGATAGTACAAAGTGAAAAATGTGCGATGCACAACCGGAACGAAAAAATAAATGAACTGGAGAGAGTGTACAGTAACCACACAATTTGCTTTTAATAACTCATCTAATCAAATGACCGGCAACAAAAGCGCGCGCACACAGAGGTTTTCAAACATCTCTATGGAGCTTGGTCCCACCCCCCGTTCGTGTCACGTGTCACTCACGCGCGGCGCGCTCACGGGACGATCGTGCACCACTCCCCAGCTGCGACACAACACCCGTAACAATGCCCACCTGTCTCCTGCGCTCTGCGTCCAATCACAGCTCCCGCGGGGCCACACCTCCGTTCCGCCTCTCACTTTCATTGCTCCAGTCCTCCTATTTAATCTCTGCTTGCTCAGTTACACATTGCTGAGCATAGACCATAGTAGCCTTGTGTTCCTACACTCCTGCTTTGCCTTGCGCCTTGCCTCTCTTGCTTTCAGTTTGACCTCATGTGTACCGACACGGCTAGACTCTTGGACGCTCTCTGTATAACGACCCCAGCTTGCCCTCGACTACCTGCATCTCTCCATCCCTGACCACGGATATAGGACATTCTTTTAACCCACCAGCTCCAACCCTCGACCTCGGCACAACGGACATCTACCGTTACTGGCTCCTCCCCATGACCGCGGCAAGTATCTGGACTACCCTCTCTCTCCAACCCCGACCCGGCTACGCTGACAATCCAGGCGTGCCTCCACTGCTGTGGGTGCGCAGTTTCTACTTTCCCACCTCAGTACCGGGGGTCCGCCTTGTTCGTGGTGAGTGCAAGGGTCACAATTAGAGAGGGTTGGGGTTCCTTACAATGCATCTGATCTCAGACGCGCTATTAGAGAGGGTTGGGGCTCCTTTGAATGCATCTGATCTCAGACGCGCTATTAGAGAAAGTTGGGATTCCTTACAATGCAGATTTCAGACGCGCTGTTAGAGAGGGTTGGGGCTCCTTACAATGTATTTGATCAATGCATTGTAAGGAACCCCAACCCTCTCTAGTGTGTATTTGTGAACTGTAAGGTGCTTGACTAATACACTGGAAGAATATCATTGTTTTCGATTAAAAATATCAAAGAATGTGTTACTTTAACGAGCGCTTTCTCTTTTTTTGAATCTCCAATATACTATTTGCCAAGTGGGACTGATGAAATCACCAAAAACTACTGTAGCAGGTCCCCTTTGGTTGTCAATACGTTACTTTGAAGTGGAAGGGAGAGACCTACTGAGGCCAATATACTAAGCATCGCAAACTGAGCGGGGGGAGGGGTGGAGGGTTTCGGCGCATGTCAAACTTCAATTGCACTCGTGTACTAAGTTCAAATTTCTCCATCTGCGCCCAGCCCCAAAATACTGTTTAGCGCACAGAAATGGATTGCACTTGGTGTATAAAAGTCAATGGTACATACTAATATCTATATAAATATATACAGTGTTCGACAAATCACCCAAAAATCTACTCGCCCAACCAAAAAATCTACTCGCCACCTAGTCCCGCCCCCAACCCCGCCCCTAGTCCCGCCCCCAACCCCGCCCCCAACCCCGCTTTAAAATAAAACATATGAATAAAATCCATTTAAATGACAAATATATTTATTGTATTACATTATACTACAATTAGCCCTTGTTACGTGTGTGTGTGTGTGTGTGTCTGTGTAAATGTCGATCTAGAAATAAAAGCCAGGTGTGAATGACTAGTTTCCTGCACCCCTTAATCAGTGTCTGGATGCCCCCGCTTCACAATATCTAAAGCAGAACCCCCATTCACCTGCGCTCCGGCGTCATGACGTCACGTTGCCCTAGTAACGTGACGTCACATGACCTCACAGCGTCATTTTGATGCCGCGTTGCCATGGCGACGCAGGAAGGAAGCCGCCGGAGCCTAGGTAAGTGAAGGTTTACAGAGGCCCTGCAGCTCCCCCGGCACTTAATTTAAGTGCCTTCGGGAAGCGCGCGGGGCCTCTGTAAACCCCACGCCCCCCAGACGGCAGTCTTGCGCCCCGCGTGGGGGTCGCGCCCCCCAGTTTGCGCACCGCTGTTCTAGAAATCCAATCGGATAAGGCTCTTTCTGCACGCTTTTGCACAACTCCCAGCTACTAGAATATCCCCCTGTGTCTATCCAAGAGGAGGTTTTAGTGTACTGACAAAAAACATCCCAAAATAAATTGTAATTAAGGCTGCGAGGTGTCACTGTATATAGAACATAGATCCAGTAGCACTCTCATTGTAAAAGACTCATCTCTATCCCCCCACAAATAAGCAGGGGGACCCATTCAAAGCCCATAATGTGTATGTCTGAAGCATTAAAGCAAAGTGCAGTGCTGTACCAAAGTAGTAGTTTAGTTTAGACTGCCCTTGAATGGAGTTGAACACTTCCCCAGTGCTGGAATTAGACATAAAAGGTCTATGCAGCAACATAGAGTAGTTGTGTTTAGACGCATGGCTCTATTTTTTGGAGCAGAGCCGCAGCATATATACTGTAAGAACAGTTTCTTACTTCTGACGCGGTATGTTAGACTTATGGCACTTCAGATATGGAGGATTGTTTTGGGCAAATAAAAGGTTAAAAAAAAGTATCAGAGAAATGCAACTTGTGACGCATCTCATTTTAATCTGTGCACCATGTAACTGCCCCCAACTCATCCTACTCACTCTCCCCAAGGTGCAAATTGGGGCAGAGACGCAGAATGTGATACATCTGATTATAATCTGTGCACCATGTAACTCCCCCCAACTCCTTCTACTGACTCTCCCCAAGGTGCAAGCTGGGTCAGAGACGCAGACTGTGATACATCTCATTATAATCTGTGTGCCATGTAACTCCTCCCCAACTCCTCCTACTGACTCTCCCCAAGGTGCATGCTGGGGCAGAGACGCAGACTGTGATACATCTCATTATAATCTGTGATACTTTATCTTGCCATGAAGTCAATGCATTTGAACCCAGTGATACAGTATGTTGATCCCACTGCTGTCAGTGGCACTGTCCATATGTGTACTTGTGTCACCCAATGTATGTAATACAATGTATCACAGTAGCTGTGATTTTTATGACTGCTACTCAAGTTAACCACTTCTCAACCACTTGAAATTAAATGTCAACAGTAGCTGATTTCTCTATTATGACATCACGAGACAGTATCATTGAGCCTCCTAGGAGATGCCAGCAGCAGTGTTCTGTAATGACATCATGGAATGGCCTTAGAGACTGAGATAAATACACAAATGTAAACTTGTTTGTGCGTGACTTGAATTAGTTCCCGAAGGAAACCGTTAGTTTTGTGGACATCTCAGAGATAGGAAAAGAGTGGCGCTGTACAGAGAGACTAATTATCTCCACCTTAACTCTGTATCATGGCAGGTAGGAAGCAACGTGACCTTTACATACCCAAAAAGAAATGGATAATATCTATATTTCTGAACTGTTTACTTTCACAATGTTTTATGGGGTACAGAACAGATAACATGACTCCTATCAATGGATGGGAGAAAGAAGACGGATGGGGTGGGGGGCGGGGGGGAGGGACGGAGGTAGACAACACCCAGGGGGGTTAGGTACCTGGCCTTAATTGGATAATATTTTTTTTTATAAATGTCAAAACTGATTTATTATAGATACATACACACATATTTGTTTTATTGTATTTACTTTTATATCTGGCTTGTAATTCAAAATCTTAAATGATTTGAACAGTAATGTATAGAAAAGAACACATGTACTGTATACATAAATGTCAAAGCGGCAAACGTCTATGGGATCTATGGGATAGTAAAAAAAGACACAGGAACCTTAGTGTATACAGTAGGATTAGTTATGTATAAGGCATGCTTTTTCCTTGCCCTAAGTTTAGGTCAATAACTATTGGACCAATTCTACACCGTGGGGTGTAATGTTCGACTACTTTCAGCCATATCCTTAAATTATTGTCTACAGCAGTGTTTTTCAACCACGGATCCTAGGAACCCTAGGATTCCCCGGGCATCCCTAAAGGGTTCGCTGTAATTTTTAGGTCATTTTAAAATTGTACTTAATACAGAAGAATTTACAGTACAATGCATCTTATCTCAAACGCGCTATTGGAGAGGGTTGGGGTTCCTTACAATGCATCTGATCTCAGACGCGCTATTAGAGAGGGTTGGGGCTCCTTACAATGCATCTGATCTCAGAAGCGCTATTAGAGAGGATTGGGGTTCCTCACACTTCATCTGATCTCAGACGCACTATTAGATAGGGTTGGGGTATATTACAATGCATCTCATCTTAGACTCGTTGTTAGAGAGGGTTGGGGTCCCTCAGAATTTCACATATGGTTCCTTAACCAAAAAAAGGTTGGAAACCACTACTCTACAGTAATACAAAGGCCCCAAAAAAGACAAAGCCACAAAACGAGGGCAGAATCTGCCACTTGATTTACAGATATAGCTGACCTGAGTGCTCCTCCAGATACCTCAATATACCAGACGTCTCAGAATACCACACCATAATATTACCACAAAATACTACAGTAGGAACAGGCAATTTTTATGTTTTTATTTTTATTTTTAAAGATCCAGTTCCGAAAGCTATGGTACATCTATATTTGTCATTGTGTTCATAGGTGGACATGAAAGCAGGTGATGGACTGCACAAGTTTTATATGCCAGTTGCCACTTTGTGTTGAAAACTACCTAGAAATAGTTTTCTGTCTGTGTTACATCCCAACACATCATATATGTATATGTATATGTATAAATATATATCTATATATATATTTATAGATTAAACCCCATATATTGAGCTAAAATGTACGGGTGCTCTGGTGTTTCAATACATAGCAATGCTATAGAAGGCAATCATGGAGCTTGCTTAAAAATGTATTTAAATATTGAAACTTCTGACCACTATTGATCAGAGTAGCGGTCTGTAACATTGATAATCAAATAAATGTGTTTTCCCAGCAAGCCATTATCCCTGTTAGTGCTTGCTATTCATAACAAAACAAAGACCACCAAAAACTTTATTCAAAACCAGAACCAAAACCCCAAATATTTTAAAGGCAAAATAAAAATACCAAGCCAAGTGAGCATCTCTATGTATTTCATATGTATTTGATATCAAGAATATCTTTTAGCAGGTCTGTTAAAGCAGTCCTAACCCCCCAAAGTCAGGCTTTCAGGATATCCCAGCTTCAGCGGAGGTGGCTCAATCCGTCCCTGCTTCAGCACAGCTCGCTCAATCAGTCCCTGCTTCAGCACAGGTGACTCAATCAGAGGCTGATTGAGTGATTGGGCCACCTGTGCTAAAGCTGGAATATCCTGAAAAGTTGACCTATTGTGGGGGGTTTGATGACTGGAGTTGAGTCCCCGTGTGTTAAAGAAATGTGCCTTGATTGTGCTTTTCTGGCCCTTCACTTTTACCTTTCTTCCTTACAGATCAGTTTTTAAATTCCTCTGCTGTGAACCCTCCACCGACCTGCAGTGCTCCTGCAGTCACCACTGCTTACCCTTCATGGAGCAACAGCTTCCACCCAGTAGGGAGGAATACAGAAGTCTACAGACATGGGGCCCAAGGCATGATTTTGCAACAAGGGTCTGCAGGAACACCAATGTATCTACAGCAGATCCCACAGGCAACACGCGCTTACCCTCGTGTATCGGACATGAACGGAGGATTCTACCACACTGCTACAGGAGGATACACAGGATTTGCAGGACAGGTTAGGGGAGAAGCCACAACGCAGCCTGTTACTTTCCGTCCCAACACACATTTGGAAAGACGTGCTACAATAGGGCCTTGTATAATGGCCACCCAGTATGCACAACTTCAGCAGCCACCATTCATACCCCTTAGAGGAATGCAGACCTTACAAGGTGAGATATGGAGAATCTTTACTAATCATTGTTCAAAATCTTCTCCTTGACCGATACCATTACCTGTTATAAAGATCTTTAATTACGGTCATTCGCCACTGTAGTGTTACAAATATATAGAACTCAACAGTATGTAGTCCTCGCCAATACTGAAGGGATTAAGCATGTGTTTGCTTTTCTTCCTTTGTGTTATTATGTACAATGTGTTGGTATTTATGATAATTGATTATTTCTCCTTTTTGATTTTGTTACAGTGTGTCAGACCTCGCTTGGAGCCCAACATATTTCCCAGGCCAGTTTAATTACACAAGGAGCAGTTCAGCTTGCTGCTAATGAAAAAAGTGAACCACCTCTAATGTACCCAACTCAACCAGCTCGGAAGCTGAGCCACCTCTCAAAGTTACATATTGATGTGCAAAGCAACAAAGAGTTATATGTGCCAGTGTGGAAAAGGGGTGGGTTAAAAGATATGGCGAAGAGATCTTCAGAGGTGAAGGCCCCCTCACATATGGCTCAGAAGATTCGTAATAACGTGCTGAGTTCAGTGAAGACTGAGTGTCCGTCAAAGTCTGAGGGGGTACCAAAGTGCTCCAAAGTGGAAACAAAGAAGAAAAAGATCCTTTATTCAGCTGCAAAGGATCAAGTCCCTCAAACTGCACTGCAAAAGAAGGTAAAACCAATGTCAAAGCCAGTAAATCATTCTTCTGCTCCTATACCAGGGAAGTCACCCCATGGCCCACAATCTGGTGACGAGGCTGTTCTGTTAAAAAAGATGAAACGTGTTTGTCTCTCAGGTGCCCACATTTCCAATAAGGTATCTGAAAAGATGCAGCAAAGCCGTGAAGGTTCAATGGATGCAAAGACACCTGCTGTTACTCATATTAATCCTAAACTGAAGAAAACTCAGGAGATCGGGATCAAACGTAAAGATGCAAAGACTCCTGCAGTTACTCATAGTCCTGAGCGGAAGACACCTCAGGAGATGGGGATCAAACGTAAATATGCAAAAACTCCTGCAGTTACTCATAGTCCTGAGCGGAAGACACCTCAGGAGATGGGGATCAAACTTAAAAATGCAAAGACTCCTGCAGTTACTCATTGTCCTGAGCGGAAGACACCTCAGGAGATCGGGATCAAACGTAAATATGCAAAAACACCTGCTGTTACTCATAGTCCTGAGCGGAAGACACCTCAGGAGATGGGGATCAAATGTAAAGATGCAAAGTCTCCTGCAGTTACTCATAGTCCTGAGCGGAAGACACCTCAAGAGATGGGGATCAAACGTAAACAGAACAGCAATATTAAGCAGCTAGTGAAGAAAACAAAGAACCAGACCAGCGTTTTCAGTTTTGAGCAAGCGCTGGCTTGTGGTACTGATAATAACCCCAAAGCTCTCAAAAGAAAAAGTGCTAATCAACCTGGAGTGAATTCAGAAGTTCTTGGGAAGGGCAAGAAGTCATTGGAACCTTCTGAACAAGGAAAGGTGAAAGCCCATCACAGCAACCTCAGCCTCCAAATGATTAACTCTGTTCAAGTATTTCACCCATTGGGTAAAAAAGCAGGTCCCACAGGTCCAGGGGCACCCGCAGAATCCATTACACTTGGAAATAAGCTTGGACCAATGCAAGGACGCCAAAGCCAGACTTCTGCTTCTCATGTTCAGTGGTCTCTTACTGATGCGATTAAAAGGTTCATGGCCAAAAAACAGGACAGTATTTCTGGAATTAAAGGTGTCGGTATTAATGCCAGGCCTAGGCTATTTAAAATACATGAGTACACAAGACCTGACATTAAAACCAGTGAAATCAAACAACATGGGGAAAACAAAGCTTCAGTTATAGAGAATCCCAAACACTTCCCAGTGATATCCATAGAACAGGAAGCTGCAGTAAGATGCATTGAAAAGGTGAGCCAAACCACTATCCCCATTCCAGCTCCTGGCATTAAAACCAGTGAAATCAAACAACGTGGGGAAAACAAAGCTTCAGTTATAGAGAATCCCAAACACTTCCCAGTGATATCCATAGAACGGAAAGCTGCAGTGACATGCATTAAAAAGGTCAGCCAAACCACTATCCCCATTCAAGCTCCTTTCAACCAGAAGCACCAGCTTTCTAACCTGCAGCTTCCTATCAATGTACCCAGCAGAGTGGACAACTTCACTCCATCCTTCTGTCAACAGCCTCTCCAAGAGCTTGAGGTTTCCATACCTATTCCACCAGAACAGAGAGAGGAGAGAGAGGCTATGAAAAGGAAATCACAACTGGAGAGGGAGTAAGCCTGTCAACATACCTCCAAGGGGAGGCTACAGTGCTTTGTTCAGAGGCAGAAGGATCATAACATCTCTAAACGTTACGGATACCCACCATCCAGACTTATTTCCCCCATGAGATACTTAAGCCCTAAAAAAACAAAAAAAACCCCTGACTAATCTGTAACTGATGCCAAGCTCTGTGACTATCTGTAAATAAGATTTATATTTATAAGTCAGTTTGTAACATATTTTACTAAGAATATATTTAAAACTCTTCAATAAAATGTATCTATTTTCAATTGAACTCTTTATTTACTAAAGAAACTATTTACAAATGCCAAGGGTTATTGAAATTCTGCAAATTAACTTTAGATTACCCTCTTGATGATACGAGAGAGAGAGAGAGAGAGAGAGAGAGAGAGAGAGAGAGAGAGAGAGAGAGAGAGAGAGAGAGAGAGAGAGAGAGAGAGAGAGAGAGAGAGAGAGAGAGATAAGTAAGTCGGACCCCACTTATGAGAGAGAAACAGATAAATATTTAACTATATGCTTTGTCATGTTGTATGTTGTATGTATGTATGTACTGTATGTCTTTATTTATATAGCGCCATTTATGTAGAAAGCGCTTCACCGCAGTAATACACGTGACAATCATATAAATAATACAAATAACAGATCATGGGAATAAGTGCTTCAGACATAAAAGTAACATTTAGGAAAAGGAGTCCCTGCTCTGAAGAGCTTACAATCTAATTGGTAGGTAGAACATACAGAGACAGTAGGACGGCGTTCTGGTAAGTGCGTCTGCAATGGGCCAAGCTTTTTGTATGCGGTCTATAGTATCAGCCTCGGAGCTACTCACATGCTTCTTTAAGCAGATGTGTTAGAATGTGGGTCTTAAAGGTGGATAGAGAAGGTGCTAGTCGGGTATTGATGGGAAGGGCACTCCAGAGGTGAGGGCAGTCAGTGAGAAAGGTTTAAGGCGAGAGAGGGCTTTAGATACAAAAGGGGTAGATAGAAGACATCATTGGGCGGATCGCAAGAGTCGGGATGGTGCATAGCGAGAAATTAGAGCTGAGCTGTAAGGAGGGGCAGAAGAGTGTAAAGCTTTAAAAGTGAGGAGGAGAATTGAGTGTGAGATACGGGATTTGATAGGAAGCCAGGAGAGGGATTTCAGCAGGGGAGACGCTGAGACAGATTTAGGAAAGAGTAGAGTGATTCTGGCAGCAGCGTTTAGGATAGATTGTAGGGGAGACAGGTGAGAGGCAGTAAGACCGGACAGCAGAAGGTTCCAGTATTTGAGATGGTAGAGAATGAGGGTCTGTGTCAGAGTTTTAGCTGTCGAGCAACAGTGGAAGGGCGTATCTTGCGGAAGAAAAAACGACAGGTTTAGCTACCTTTTGAATGTGAGAGAGGAGTCTGTGACCCCCAGGGCAGCGTGCTTGGGCTACTGCATGTATAGTAGTTCTTCCAACAGTAATGTGGAAGGTGGTAGTAGGGCCAGGTTTGGCATGAAATATAAGGAGTTCTGTTTTTGACATGTTAAATTTAAGTCGGCGGAGGATCATGTTGCATTGGGCTTCTCTTCCTTGTGTTTATACTGTACAATGTCACATACCCAGTAGCACTCCTTAAGACAAATATATATGGTGAGGTGGGTCTGGGGTTGAGTTTACATGGGTTTGTGTGCGCAGATTTAAATTGTTTGGAGGTCTGTGACTCCTCCCCGTTTCCAAACTTACTCTGCCCACCTTTAAAGCAGCAGTCCAAGCTGTCGTTTAAAAAAAAAAAATCCCTTTGATATGTGCATCAATACAATCCACACATTGATAAGTAATTAGCTAAGTTGCGATTGATCGGTGAAGATTCGGCTCGGGGGTTGACTAAATGGTTGCCAGTGCAGCAGAAGAGGACCAAAAATGCAAAGTTCTCTGGGGTGATCATGTGACCAGGCAGTCACTGGATACAATTGAGTTTTGCACAGCTAGGGAGAGGGCAGTGTTCAAAAAAAGGGGGGGGGGGGGTTGCCAGAGCCTGTTTCAAAATAGGAAGGGGATGTGACTTTGTAAATGGTTGCTATAGAAACAAAAAATGATTGTTACATTATGATACATTAAAATTTTAATTCAGAGTTGTTTAAAAAAAAGTACTACTACTAGTAGCATTATACTAAAAAATAATACAGATGCACAGTAATACCCTCTATAGATATACCAAGAATTGTTAAGTGTGAGTGTGTGTGTGAGTTTATGACATGTGGAAGGAAGGTGGAGGGGTGAGAGTCATGGCGAGGGGAGGGGGGTGAAGGAGAGACATGGTGAGGGGAGGGGGGTGAAAGAGACATGGCGAGGGGAGGAGGGTGAAAGAGAGACATAGGTAGGGGGTGATATAGAGACATGGGAATGGGTTTAAAAGAGAGACATGGGGAGGGGTGAAAGAGACATGGGGAGTGGGTGAAAGAGACATGGGGAGTGGGTGAAAGAGACATGGGGAGTGGGTGAAAGAGTCATGGGGAGCGGCGGTGAAGAGACATGGGAACAGGGGTAAAGAGACATGGGGCCAAAGCTATGACAATGCTGCAAATATGCGGGGAAAGCATAATGGAGTTCAAAGACATGTTGAACATGAACCCACGTGCGTTTTATGTACCATGTAGTTCTCATTATTTGAACCTAGTGGTTAACAACACTGCCAAACCCAATATAGGTGCCATTTAATTTTTGGGCTTAATTCAACCGTTGTATAATTTCTTCCCCAGGTCCACCAACAGATAAATCATTCTTTTAAAATCCTTACCCAATTTAACACTAAAGAGAGTCTGTGAAACATGTTGGGAGCCTCGTATTGATGCAGTTAGACCAATTCGATACCACCTGGGAGCGCTCTATGTTGCATTAGTGTATATTAAAGAAGATGTGACATTTAAAAGTGAACATCATGGCCCCCAGAGTAGAGCTGTTGCGTACACTCTCGCAAAATGTATTTGTGACTATAAATTCATATGTTGTGTAATATTTTGGTATGACATATTAAGTACAATCAATCCAGTGAACAAGCAGTCTATAAACTATGACAAAAACAAGTCCAAAGACCAAATCTGGGGCTCCAAAAAACAATCCCAACAGTAGATTTTGGGCCCTGTTTGTTTAAATCAAAAACACTACAGTAATGTCCAAGCCTTTGTCTCATAAATAGAGAGGTATCCTTACCAACTCCACTTATAAATGGTGTAAATGATCAGTCTAGGGGTTTACAGTATATACATGTAGAAAAGATGGCGCCTAGCTGGTTCTGCTCTGTTATTGAGCTATCACAAATCAGCTGTAAATGTTCACATGGAATGGCACCTAGTTAACTTTTTAAATCAATAACTGTAGACTTGCTAGTCGGCCAATATCATAGACTCTATCCTCAATAATAACAAAGTTCATTACAAGCGACTCTACGGAAAAACTCTTCGCCAGGCCATTTTGGATGACACCAAAGGAGATTATGAAACCAAAGGGTGCATCAGTTCAATCCTGCTCCTGTGGGTTGCTGCAGGGCACCTTTTGGTGTGTTGTTCGCTAGGGAGATAGTACAAAGTGAAAAATGTGCGATGCACAACCGGAACGAAAAAATAAATGAACTGGAGAGAGTGTACAGTAACTACACAATTTGCTTTTAATAACTCATCTAATCAAATGACCGGCAACAAAAGCGCGCGCACACAGAGGTTTTCAAACATCTCTATGGAGCTTGGTCCCACCCCCCGTTCGTGTCACGTGTCACTCACGCGCGGCGCGCTCACGGGACGATCGTGCACCACTCCCCAGCTGCGACACAACACCCGTAACAATGCCCACCTGTCTCCTGCGCTCTGCGTCCAATCACAGCTCCCGCGGGGCCACACCTCCGTTCCGCCTCTCACTTTCATTGCTCCAGTCCTCCTATTTAATCTCTGCTTGCTCAGTTACACATTGCTGAGCATAGACCATAGTAGCCTTGTGTTCCTACATTCCTGCTTTGCCTTGCGCCTTGCCTCTCTTGCTTTCAGTTTGACCTCATGTGTACCGACACGGCTAGACTCTTGGACGCTCTCTGTATAACGACCCCAGCTTGCCCTCGACTACCTGCATCTCTCCATCCCTGACCACGGATATAGGACATTCTTTTAACCCCCCAGCTCAAACCCTCGACCTCGGCACAACGGACATCTACCGTTACTGGCTCCTCCCCATGACCGCGGCAAGTATCTGGACTACCCTCTCTCTCCAACCCCGACCCGGCTACGCTGACAATCCAGGCGTGCCTCCACTGCTGTGGGTGCGCAGTTTCTACTTTCCCACCTCAGTACCGGGGGTCCGCCTTGTTCGTGGTGAGTGCAAGGGTCACAATTAGAGAGGGTTGGGGTTCCTTACAATGCATCTGATCTCAGACGCGCTATTAGAGAGGGTTGGGGCTCCTTTGAATGCATCTGATCTCAGACGCGCTATTAGAGAAAGTTGGGATTCCTTACAATGCAGATTTCAGACGCGCTGTTAGAGAGGGTTGGGGCTCCTTACAATGTATTTGATCAATGCATTGTAAGGAACCCCAACCCTCTCTAGTGTGTATTTGTGAACTGTAAGGTGCTTGACTAATACACTGGAAGAATATCATTGTTTTCGATTAAAAATATCAAAGAATGTGTTACTTTAACGAGCGCTTTCTCTTTTTTTGAATCTCCAATATACTATTTGCCAAGTGGGACTGATGAAATCACCAAAAACTACTGTAGCAGGTCCCCTTTGGTTGTCAATACGTTACTTTGAAGTGGAAGGGAGAGACCTACTGAGGCCAATATACTAAGCATCGCAAACTGAGCGGGGGGAGGGGTGGAGGGTTTCGGCGCATGTCAAACTTCAATTGCACTCGTGTACTAAGTTCAAATTTCTCCATCTGCGCCCAGCCCCAAAATACTGTTTAGCGCACAGAAATGGATTGCACTTGGTGTATAAAAGTCAATGGTACATACTAATATCTATATAAATATATACAGTGTTCGACAAATCACCCAAAAATCTACTCGCCCAACCAAAAAATCTACTCGCCACCTAGTCCCGCCCCCAACCCCGCCCCTAGTCCCGCCCCCAACCCCGCCCCCAACCCCGCTTTAAAATAAAACATATGAATAAAATCCATTTAAATGACAAATATATTTATTGTATTACATTATACTACAATTAGCCCTTGTTACGTGTGTGTGTGTGTGTGTGTCTGTGTAAATGTCGATCTAGAAATAAAAGCCAGGTGTGAATGACTAGTTTCCTGCACCCCTTAATCAGTGTCTGGATGCCCCCGCTTCACAATATCTAAAGCAGAACCCCCATTCACCTGCGCTCCGGCGTCATGACGTCACGTTGCCCTAGTAACGTGACGTCACATGACCTCACAGCGTCATTTTGATGCCGCGTTGCCATGGCGACGCAGGAAGGAAGCCGCCGGAGCCTAGGTAAGTGAAGGTTTACAGAGGCCCTGCAGCTCCCCCGGCACTTAATTTAAGTGCCTTCGGGAAGCGCGCGGGGCCTCTGTAAACCCCACGCCCCCCAGACGGCAGTCTTGCGCCCCGCGTGGGGGTCGCGCCCCCCAGTTTGCGCACCGCTGTTCTAGAAATCCAATCGGATAAGGCTCTTTCTGCACGCTTTTGCACAACTCCCAGCTACTAGAATATCCCCCTGTGTCTATCCAAGAGGAGGTTTTAGTGTACTGACAAAAAACATCCCAAAATAAATTGTAATTAAGGCTGCGAGGTGTCACTGTATATAGAACATAGATCCAGTAGCACTCTCATTGTAAAAGACTCATCTCTATCCCCCCACAAATAAGCAGGGGGACCCATTCAAAGCCCATAATGTGTATGTCTGAAGCATTAAAGCAAAGTGCAGTGCTGTACCAAAGTAGTAGTTTAGTTTAGACTGCCCTTGAATGGAGTTGAACACTTCCCCAGTGCTGGAATTAGACATAAAAGGTCTATGCAGCAACATAGAGTAGTTGTGTTTAGACGCATGGCTCTATTTTTTGGAGCAGAGCCGCAGCATATATACTGTAAGAACAGTTTCTTACTTCTGACGCGGTATGTTAGACTTATGGCACTTCAGATATGGAGGATTGTTTTGGGCAAATAAAAGGTTAAAAAAAAGTATCAGAGAAATGCAACTTGTGACGCATCTCATTTTAATCTGTGCACCATGTAACTGCCCCCAACTCATCCTACTCACTCTCCCCAAGGTGCAAATTGGGGCAGAGACGCAGAATGTGATACATCTGATTATAATCTGTGCACCATGTAACTCCCCCCAACTCCTTCTACTGACTCTCCCCAAGGTGCAAGCTGGGGCAGAGACGCAGACTGTGATACATCTCATTATAATCTGTGTGCCATGTAACTCCTCCCCAACTCCTCCTACTGACTCTCCCCAAGGTGCATGCTGGGGCAGAGACGCAGACTGTGATACATCTCATTATAATCTGTGATACTTTATCTTGCCATGAAGTCAATGCATTTGAACCCAGTGATACAGTATGTTGATCCCACTGCTGTCAGTGGCACTGTCCATATGTGTACTTGTGTCACCCAATGTATGTAATACAATGTATCACAGTAGCTGTGATTTTTATGACTGCTACTCAAGTTAACCACTTCTCAACCACTTGAAATTAAATGTCAACAGTAGCTGATTTCTCTATTATGACATCACGAGACAGTATCATTGAGCCTCCTAGGAGATGCCAGCAGCAGTGTTCTGTAATGACATCATGGAATGGCCTTAGAGACTGAGATAAATACACAAATGTAAACTTGTTTGTGCGTGACTTGAATTAGTTCCCGAAGGAAACCGTTAGTTTTGTGGACATCTCAGAGATAGGAAAAGAGTGGCGCTGTACAGAGAGACTAATTATCTCCACCTTAACTCTGTATCATGGCAGGTAGGAAGCAACGTGACCTTTACATACCCAAAAAGAAATGGATAATATCTATATTTCTGAACTGTTTACTTTCACAATGTTTTATGGGGTACAGAACAGATAACATGACTCCTATCAATGGATGGGAGAAAGAAGACGGATGGGGTGGGGGGCGGGGGGGAGGGACGGAGGTAGACAACACCCAGGGGGGTTAGGTACCTGGCCTTAATTGGATAATATTTTTTTTTATAAATGTCAAAACTGATTTATTATAGATACATACACACATATTTGTTTTATTGTATTTACTTTTATATCTGGCTTGTAATTCAAAATCTTAAATGGTTTGAACAGTAATGTATAGAAAAGAACACATGTACTGTATACATAAATGTCAAAGCGGCAAACGTCTATGGGATCTATGGGATAGTAAAAAAAAGACACAGGAACCTTAGTGTATACAGTAGGATTAGTTATGTATAAGGCATGCTTTTTCCTTGCCCTAAGTTTAGGTCAATAACTATTGGACCAATTCTACACCGTGGGGTGTAATGTTCGACTACTTTCAGCCATATCCTTAAATTATTGTCTACAGCAGTGTTTTTCAACCACGGATCCTAGGAACCCTAGGATTCCCCGGGCATCCCTAAAGGGTTCGCTGTAATTTTTAGGTCATTTTAAAATTGTACTTAATACAGAAGAATTTACAGTACAATGCATCTTATCTCAAACGCGCTATTGGAGAGGGTTGGGGTTCCTTACAATGCATCTGATCTCAGACGCGCTATTAGAGAGGGTTGGGGCTCCTTACAATGCATCTGATCTCAGAAGCGCTATTAGAGAGGATTGGGGTTCCTCACACTTCATCTGATCTCAGACGCACTATTAGATAGGGTTGGGGTATATTACAATGCATCTCATCTTAGACTCGTTGTTAGAGAGGGTTGGGGTCCCTCAGAATTTTACATATGGTTCCTTAACCAAAAAAAGGTTGGAAACCACTACTCTACAGTAATACAAAGGCCCCAAAAAAGACAAAGCCACAAAACGAGGGCAGAATCTGCCACTTGATTTACAGATATAGCTGACCTGAGTGCTCCTCCAGATACCTCAATATACCAGACGTCTCAGAATACCACACCATAATATTACCACAAAATACTACAGTAGGAACAGGCAATTTTTATGTTTTTATTTTTATTTTTAAAGATCCAGTTCCGAAAGCTATGGTACATCTATATTTGTCATTGTGTTCATAGGTGGACATGAAAGCAGGTGATGGACTGCACAAGTTTTATATGCCAGTTGCCACTTTGTGTTGAAAACTACCTAGAAATAGTTTTCTGTCTGTGTTACATCCCAACACATCATATATGTATATGTATATGTATAAATATATATCTATATATATATTTATAGATTAAACCCCATATATTGAGCTAAAATGTACGGGTGCTCTGGTGTTTCAATACATAGCAATGCTATAGAAGGCAATCATGGAGCTTGCTTAAAAATGTATTTAAATATTGAAACTTCTGACCACTATTGATCAGAGTAGCGGTCTGTAACATTGATAATCAAATAAATGTGTTTTCCCAGCAAGCCATTATCCCTGTTAGTGCTTGCTATTCATAACAAAACAAAGACCACCAAAAACTTTATTCAAAACCAGAACCAAAACCCCAAATATTTTAAAGGCAAAATAAAAATACCAAGCCAAGTGAGCATCTCTATGTATTTCATATGTATTTGATATCAAGAATATCTTTTAGCAGGTCTGTTAAAGCAGTCCTAACCCCCCAAAGTCAGGCTTTCAGGATATCCCAGCTTCAGCGGAGGTGGCTCAATCCGTCCCTGCTTCAGCACAGCTCGCTCAATCAGTCCCTGCTTCAGCACAGGTGACTCAATCAGAGGCTGATTGAGTGATTGGGCCACCTGTGCTAAAGCTGGAATATCCTGAAAAGTTGACCTATTGTGGGGGGTTTGATGACTGGAGTTGAGTCCCCGTGTGTTAAAGAAATGTGCCTTGATTGTGCTTTTCTGGCCCTTCACTTTTACCTTTCTTCCTTACAGATCAGTTTTTAAATTCCTCTGCTGTGAACCCTCCACCGACCTGCAGTGCTCCTGCAGTCACCACTGCTTACCCTTCATGGAGCAACAGCTTCCACCCAGTAGGGAGGAATACAGAAGTCTACAGACATGGGGCCCAAGGCATGATTTTGCAACAAGGGTCTGCAGGAACACCAATGTATCTACAGCAGATCCCACAGGCAACACGCGCTTACCCTCGTGTATCGGACATGAACGGAGGATTCTACCACACTGCTACAGGAGGATACACAGGATTTGCAGGACAGGTTAGGGGAGAAGCCACAACGCAGCCTGTTACTTTCCGTCCCAACACACATTTGGAAAGACGTGCTACAATAGGGCCTTGTATAATGGCCACCCAGTATGCACAACTTCAGCAGCCACCATTCATACCCGTTAGAGGAATGCAGACCTTACAAGGTGAGATATGGAGAATCTTTACTAATCATTGTTCAAAATCTTCTCCTTGACCGATACCATTACCTGTTATAAAGATCTTTAATTACGGTCATTCGCCACTGTAGTGTTACAAATATATAGAACTCTACAGTATGTAGTCCTCGCCAATACTGAAGGGATTAAGCATGTGTTTGCTTTTCTTCCTTTGTGTTATTATGTACAATGTGTTGGTATTTATGATAATTGATTATTTCTCCTTTTTGATTTTGTTACAGTGTGTCAGACCTCGCTTGGAGCCCAACATATTTCCCAGGCCAGTTTAATTACACAAGGAGCAGTTCAGCTTGCTGCTAATGAAAAAAGTGAACCACCTCTAATGTACCCAACTCAACCAGCTCGGAAGCTGAGCCACCTCTCAAAGTTACATATTGATGTGCAAAGCAACAAAGAGTTATATGTGCCAGTGTGGAAAAGGGGTGGGTTAAAAGATATGGCGAAGAGATCTTCAGAGGTGAAGGCCCCCTCACATATGGCTCAGAAGATTCGTAATAACGTGCTGAGTTCAGTGAAGACTGAGTGTCCGTCAAAGTCTGAGGGGGTACCAAAGTGCTCCAAAGTGGAAACAAAGAAGAAAAAGATCCTTTATTCAGCTGCAAAGGATCAAGTCCCTCAAACTGCACTGCAAAAGAAGGTAAAACCAATGTCAAAGCCAGTAAATCATTCTTCTGCTCCTATACCAGGGAAGTCACCCCATGGCCCACAATCTGGTGACGAGGCTGTTCTGTTAAAAAAGATGAAACGTGTTTGTCTCTCAGGTGCCCACATTTCCAATAAGGTATCTGAAAAGATGCAGCAAAGCCGTGAAGGTTCAATGGATGCAAAGACACCTGCTGTTACTCATATTAATCCTAAACTGAAGAAAACTCAGGAGATCGGGATCAAACGTAAAGATGCAAAGACTCCTGCAGTTACTCATAGTCCTGAGCGGAAGACACCTCAGGAGATGGGGATCAAACGTAAATATGCAAAAACTCCTGCAGTTACTCATAGTCCTGAGCGGAAGACACCTCAGGAGATGGGGATCAAACTTAAAAATGCAAAGACTCCTGCAGTTACTCATTGTCCTGAGCGGAAGACACCTCAGGAGATCGGGATCAAACGTAAATATGCAAAAACACCTGCTGTTACTCATAGTCCTGAGCGGAAGACACCTCAGGAGATGGGGATCAAATGTAAAGATGCAAAGTCTCCTGCAGTTACTCATAGTCCTGAGCGGAAGACACCTCAAGAGATGGGGATCAAACGTAAACAGAACAGCAATATTAAGCAGCTAGTGAAGAAAACAAAGAACCAGACCAGCGTTTTCAGTTTTGAGCAAGCGCTGGCTTGTGGTACTGATAATAACCCCAAAGCTCTCAAAAGAAAAAGTGCTAATCAGCCTGGAGTGAATTCAGAAGTTCTTGGGAAGGGCAAGAAGTCATTGGAACCTTCTGAACAAGGAAAGGTGAAAGCCCATCACAGCAACCTCAGCCTCCAAATGATTAACTCTGTTCAAGTATTTCACCCATTGGGTAAAAAAGCAGGTCCCACAGGTCCAGGGGCACCCGCAGAATCCATTACACTTGGAAATAAGCTTGGACCAATGCAAGGACGCCAAAGCCAGACTTCTGCTTCTCATGTTCAGTGGTCTCTTACTGATGCGATTAAAAGGTTCATGGCCAAAAAACAGGACAGTATTTCTGGAATTAAAGGTGTCGGTATTAATGACAGGCCTAGGCTATTTAAAATACATGAGTACACAAGACCTGACATTAAAACCAGTGAAATCAAACAACATGGGGAAAACAAAGCTTCAGTTATAGAGAATCCCAAACACTTCCCAGTGATATCCATAGAACAGGAAGCTGCAGTAAGATGCATTGAAAAGGTGAGCCAAACCACTATCCCCATTCCAGCTCCTGGCATTAAAACCAGTGAAATCAAACAACGTGGGGAAAACAAAGCTTCAGTTATAGAGAATCCCAAACACTTCCCAGTGATATCCATAGAACGGAAAGCTGCAGTGACATGCATTAAAAAGGTCAGCCAAACCACTATCCCCATTCAAGCTCCTTTCAACCAGAAGCACCAGCTTTCTAACCTGCAGCTTCCTATCAATGTACCCAGCAGAGTGGACAACTTCACTCCATCCTTCTGTCAACAGCCTCTCCAAGAGCTTGAGGTTTCCATACCTATTCCACCAGAACAGAGAGAGGAGAGAGAGGCTATGAAAAGGAAATCACAACTGGAGAGGGAGTAAGCCTGTCAACATACCTCCAAGGGGAGGCTACAGTGCTTTGTTCAGAGGCAGAAGGATCATAACATCTCTAAACGTTACGGATACCCACCATCCAGACTTATTTCCCCCATGAGATACTTAAGCCCTAAAAAAACAAAAAAAAACCCTGACTAATCTGTAACTGATGCCAAGCTCTGTGACTATCTGTAAATAAGATTTATATTTATAAGTCAGTTTGTAACATATTTTACTAAGAATATATTTAAAACTCTTCAATAAAATGTATCTATTTTCAATTGAACTCTTTATTTACTAAAGAAACTATTTACAAATGCCAAGGGTTATTGAAATTCTGCAAATTAACTTTAGATTACCCTCTTGATGATACGAGAGAGAGAGAGAGAGAGAGAGAGAGAGAGAGAGAGAGAGAGAGATAAGTAAGTCGGACCCCACTTATGAGAGAGAAACAGATAAATATTTAACTATATGCTTTGTCATGTTGTATGTTGTATGTATGTATGTACTGTATGTCTTTATTTATATAGCGCCATTTATGTAGAAAGCGCTCCACCGCAGTAATACACGTGACAATCATATAAATAATACAAATAACAGATCATGGGAATAAGTGCTTCAGACATAAAAGTAACATTTAGGAAAAGGAGTCCCTGCTCTGAAGAGCTTACAATCTAATTGGTAGGTAGAACATACAGAGACAGTAGGACGGCGTTCTGGTAAGTGCGTCTGCAATGGGCCAAGCTTTTTGTATGCGGTCTATAGTATCAGCCTCGGAGCTACTCACATGCTTCTTTAAGCAGATGTGTTAGAATGTGGGTCTTAAAGGTGGATAGAGAAGGTGCTAGTCGGGTATTGATGGGAAGGGCACTCCAGAGGTGAGGGCAGTCAGTGAGAAAGGTTTAAGGCGAGAGAGGGCTTTAGATACAAAAGGGGTAGATAGAAGACATCATTGGGCGGATCGCAAGAGTCGGGATGGTGCATAGCGAGAAATTAGAGCTGAGCTGTAAG
The DNA here is from genome assembly GCF_040206685.1 of Ascaphus truei. Lineage (NCBI taxonomy): Eukaryota > Metazoa > Chordata > Amphibia > Anura > Ascaphidae > Ascaphus > Ascaphus truei. The sequence goes on from NW_027456442.1 coordinate 407,661, forward strand.
GAGGGGCAGAAGAGTGTAAAGCTTTAAAAGTGAGGAGGAGAATTGAGTGTGAGATACGGGATTTGATAGGAAGCCAGGAGAGGGATTTCAGCAGGGGAGACGCTGAGACAGATTTAGGAAAGAGTAGAGTGATTCTGGCAGCAGCGTTTAGGATAGATTGTAGGGGAGACAGGTGAGAGGCAGTAAGACCGGACAGCAGAAGGTTCCAGTATTTGAGATGGTAGAGAATGAGGGTCTGTGTCAGAGTTTTAGCTGTCGAGCAACAGTGGAAGGGCGTATCTTGCGGAAGAAAAAACGACAGGTTTAGCTACCTTTTGAATGTGAGAGAGGAGTCTGTGACCCCCAGGGCAGCGTGCTTGGGCTACTGCATGTATAGTAGTTCTTCCAACAGTAATGTGGAAGGTGGTAGTAGGGCCAGGTTTGGCATGAAATATAAGGAGTTCTGTTTTTGACATGTTAAATTTAAGTCAGCGGAGGATCATGTTGCATTGGGCTTCTCTTCCTTGTGTTTATACTGTACAATGTCACATACCCAGTAGCACTCCTTAAGACAAATATATATGGTGAGGTGGGTCTGGGGTTGAGTTTACATGGGTTTGTGTGCGCAGATTTAAATTGTTTGGAGGTCTGTGACTCCTCCCCGTTTCCAAACTTACTCTGCCCACCTTTAAAGCAGCAGTCCAAGCTGTCGTTTAAAAAAAAAAATCCCTTTGATATGTGCATCAATACAATCCACACATTGATAAGTAATTAGCTAAGTTGCGATTGATCGGTGAAGATTCGGCTCGGGGGTTGACTAAATGGTTGCCAGTGCAGCAGAAGAGGACCAAAAATGCAAAGTTCTCTGGGGTGATCATGTGACCAGGCAGTCACTGGATACAATTGAGTTTTGCACAGCTAGGGAGAGGGCAGTGTTCAAAAAAAAGGGGGGGGGGTTGCCAGAGCCTGTTTCAAAATAGGAAGGGGATGTGACTTTGTAAATGGTTGCTATAGAAACAAAAAATGATTGTTACATTATGATACATTAAAATTTTAATTCAGAGTTGTTTAAAAAAAAGTACTACTACTAGTAGCATTATACTAAAAAATAATACAGATGCACAGTAATACCCTCTATAGATATACCAAGAATTGTTAAGTGTGAGTGTGTGTGTGAGTTTATGACATGTGGAAGGAAGGTGGAGGGGTGAGAGTCATGGCGAGGGGAGGGGGGTGAAGGAGAGACATGGTGAGGGGAGGGGGGTGAAAGAGACATGGCGAGGGGAGGAGGGTGAAAGAGAGACATAGGTAGGGGGTGATATAGAGACATGGGAATGGGTTTAAAAGAGAGACATGGGGAGGGGTGAAAGAGACATGGGGAGTGGGTGAAAGAGACATGGGGAGTGGGTGAAAGAGTCATGGTGAGCGGCGGTGAAGAGACATGGGAACAGGGGTAAAGAGACATGGGGAGCAGGGGTGAAGAGACATGGGAGCAGGGGTGAAGAGACATTGGGAGGGGAGGGTGAAAGAGACATGGGGAGGTGATCGAGAGACATTTAGAGGGGGGGTGATAGAGAGACATTTGGAGGGGGGGGATGATAGAGAAACACGGGGAGGGGGTGCAAGAGACATAGAGAGGGGGGTGAAAGAGAGCCATGGGGTGGGGCGTGAAAAAGAGACATGGGGAGAGGGGTGAAAGAGACATGGGGAGGGAGGCGATAGAGAGACATGGGGGGATGAAAGAGACATGGGGAGGGGGGGTGAAAGAAAGCCATGGGGAGGGTGGGTCCATGATCCTCAGTTGCTGGAAGAGTGGGCCCGGGTGAGTAGTTTTTTCTTCTACACAGGTCCGGGAGATGTTGATCAGACGGCTTCTTAGGGTCAAATAAGACATGACAGACCTTATATAAGGCCTGTGACATCACATTTGACTGACAAATGATATATCCACCAATCTAATTGGTGGATGTACCATGTGATGGCTTCCATTTTATTTTTTGGCAGAAATGACATCATCTTAAGTGATTGGATAATAAAGGAACTATTCGATCTCAATATAAATGTAGAAAATATGCAGGGCCAAAGCTATGACAATGCTGCAAATATGCGGGGAAAGCATAATGGAGTTCAAAGACATGTTGAATATGAACCCACGTGCGTTTTATGTACCATGTAGTTCTCATTATTTGAACCTAGTGGTTAACAACACTGCCAAACCCAATATAGGTGCCATTTAATTTTTGGGCTTAATTCAACCGTTGTATAATTTCTTCCCCAGGTCCACCAACAGATAAATCATTCTTTTAAAATCCTTACCCAATTTAACACTAAAGAGAGTCTGTGAAACATGTTGGGAGCCTCGTATTGATGCAGTTAGACCAATTCGATACCACCTGGGAGCGCTCTATGTTGCATTAGTGTATATTAAAGAAGATGTGACATTTAAAAGTGAACATCATGGCCCCCAGAATAGAGCTGTTGCGTACACTCTCGCAAAATGTATTTGTGACTATAAATTCATATGTTGTGTAATATTTTGGTATGACATATTAAGTACAATCAATCCAGTGAACAAGCAGTCTATAAACTATGACAAAAACAAGTCCAAAGACCAAATCTGGGGCTCCAAAAAACAATCCCAACAGTAGATTTTGGGCCCTGTTTGTTTAAATCAAAAACACTACAGTAATGTCCAAGCCTTTGTCTCATAAATAGAGAGGTATCCTTACCAACTCCACTTATAAATGGTGTAAATGATCAGTCTAGGGGTTTACAGTATATACATTGTGACAAACGGCTTACTCCGGGGCTCCGCCGTCTGTCCGGGACTGTTAGAACACGGTCTTTTAGGGTAGGTTAAATGATGAGACGTCACGTACTGTTCCTTTAAACAGGCTATGCCTGGTTTATTCAGTCCCAGGCACTGAGACTGCCACAGTTTAAACAGAAAACAAAGCCAAACAAAAAGCTGCTCGTCTGAGCGATAACTTAAACTTAGATGTCCCTGACTCAGAGTTGGAAGTGGCTTGTCCACTTCCACCAACAAAATAAGTACCTTTGCAGTCTTTAGACAAACTAACAGAATGAATGAAGCGATTTGGGAAAGAGGCTTTCTCACCCCTCTGCAGTTCAGCAGCCTTCCAGGCTCTTGGGCGGGGCCCAGAGGAAACAGGAAACAGGTCTTATATACCTGAACTCTAATCAGCATGACAGGTGACAGAAAACAGGCAGCAGACAAACTGTGGAATGGAGTGCCTGTACCACGAGGCTGCCCTGTTCAGCTTAGACAGGACAGAAACTGTTCAGTATCCTGGGAGCCCTGTATATGGAGTTTATTACCAACCCCTGGTTTCTGTCACATATCCTCCCCCCCAGCTCAGACCTCGAGGGGTGAGCGACCATGGATATTAGGGAGTGCATCCTTGACAACCCGTCGGCATTGCCATGTTTGTGCCCCGACCTGTGTTCCACAGAAAATTTAAAGGGCTGTAGGCTTAGGAACCACCTGGTCACCCTAGCGTTCTTCTCCCTATTTTGACACATCCAGGTAAGGGGTGCATGATCTGTGACCAATCGGAACTTTCTCCCCAACAGATAATACTTGAGTGTCTCTACAGCCCACTTTATTGCGAGACACTCTTTCTCGACTATGGAGTAATTTTTCTCCTGGGGATTTAGTTTCCTACTTAAATAAAGGATGGGGTGCTCCTCCCCTTGAGACTCCTGGGAGAGTACCGCCCCCAGCCCTACCTCAGATGCGTCGGTTTGGACTACGAACTCTTTGGAGAAGTCAGGTGTGACCAACACTGGTTGGGCACAGAGAGCTTCTTTCAGGCTTCTAAAGGCCTGTTCGGCTTCGGGGGACCACTTTACCATTAGCGGTCCTCTTGCTTTTGTGAGGTCGGTTAGTGGGGTTGCCTTAGTTGCAAAATTGGGAATAAACCTCCTATAGTAGCCAATTAACCCCAAAAAGGTCCTTACTTGTTTTTTTGTGACTGGCCTTGGCCAATTTTGTATCGCCTCTACTTTGAGTGTTTGTGGTTTGAGTAACCCTCTACCAATAGAATACCCCAGATACTTGGCCTCCTCCAGACCAATAGTGCATTTAGCGGGGTTAGCAGTTAGTCCAGCAGACCGAACTGCGTCGAGCACAGCTTGGACCTTTGGAAGGTGGGACTGCCAATCTTCACTATGGATTACCACATCATCCAGGTAGGCGGCAGCGTACCGAACATGTGGTTTTAAAATTTTATCCATCATTCTTTGGAGTGTGGCGGGAGCTCCATGTAAGCCAAAAGGCAGCACCTTATATTGAAAGAGGCTGTCTGGGGTTGAGAAGGCTGTTTTTTCTTTTGCCCTTTCTGTGAGGGGAACCTGCCAGTACCCTTTTGTTAGGTCTAGGGTTGTGAGATATCGGGCTTTGCCCAGTCTCTCTACAAGTTCATCCACCCTGGGCATAGGATAAGTATCAAATTTTGACACCGCGTTTAGTTTCCGGTAGTCATTACAAAACCTTGTTGTACCGTCTGGCTTTGGGACTAAAACTATAGGGCTGTTCCACCCACTTTGGGATTCCTCAATTACGCCTAGTTTTAGCATTTTTTTAACCTCTAAACTTATAGCCTCTCTCTTGGCCTCTGGGATTCGGTACGGTTTAAGGTTAACTCGGACCCCCGGTTCAGAGACTATGTCATGTTTAATTACGTTAGTTTTACCTGGCTGTGTAGAGAAGATTTCTTTGTTCCTTCTCACTAAACTCTGGACCTCTCGTTTCTGATGCACGGACAGTGTTTCAGCTATGCTAACCTCTGGGTCAGTTTCTTGATTCTCTGACGGACCTGGGGGTACTAGGGTTAACAAGACCTCTCTATCTTTCCAGGGCTTGAGTAGGTTTATATGGTAAATTTGCTCAGGTTTCCTCCTACCTGGCTGCCTTACCCTATAATTTACTTCTCCCACTCTTTCCAAGACCTCATATGGCCCATGCCATTTAGCAAGGAATTTACTCTCCACGGTGGGAACCAGAACTAGTACCCTATCACCTGGAAAAAAAATTCTGACCCTAGCACCCTTATTATACGTATTCCTTTGTGCTTCTTGAGCTTTCTCCATGTGTTCCCTCACTATGGGTAGGACTGCAGCAATGCGGTCCTGCATTTGGGCAACATGCTCTATTACACTTCTGTAAGGGGTAACCTCGTGTTCCCAAGTTTCTTTGGCTATATCCAGTAAGCCCCTTGGATGTCGGCCATACAATAGTTCAAACGGGGAGAAGCCTGTGGATGACTGGGGAACTTCCCTAATGGCAAATAACAGGTATGGTAACAAACAGTCCCAGTTTTTCCCATCCTTATCGACCGCCCGGCGTAACATGCTCTTTAAGGTTTTATTGAACCTTTCCACTAAACCATCTGTTTGTGGATGATAGACTGAGGTTCTGAGATGCTTGATTTTTAGGAGTTTACATAGCTCTTTTGTTACTTGGGACATAAATGGTGTTCCCTGGTCAGATAAGATCTCTTTAGGAATTCCGACCCGGGAAAACAGAAGTACTAACTCTTTTGCTATGTTTTTAGCAGAGGTGCTACGTAGGGGAACTGCCTCCGGATATCGGGTAGCATAATCTAATATTACCAATATATGCTGATGTCCCCTAGCAGACTTTATTAGGGGTCCTACTAGATCCATAGCAATCCGGTCAAATGGTACCTCTATTATGGGAAGGGGTACCAATGGGCTGCGGTATGCCTTGAACGGGGCGGTGATCTGACATTCTGGGCATGAGGAACAATAGTTTGTAATTTCTGCCAGAACCCCAGGCCAATAAAAGCTTCGGAGAACCTTTTCTTTTGTCTTTTCCACCCCTAGGTGTCCCCCCAATGGATGACTATGTGCGAGGTGTAATACTACGTTACGGAATGTCCGTGGTACCAACAATTGTTTAGTTGTAACTGATTTTCTTTTATCAACCCGATATACTAGGTCGTTCTCTACCTCGAAGTAGGGGTAAGCAAGTGACCTATCTGGTTGGCCATGAGTACTATTCTGGTACCGTATATTTCCCCTTGCTACCGCTAATGTGGGGTCCTCCCACTGGGCCTTCTTAAAACTCCCAGGACTGACCTCTAGGTCAGCGAGGGTCTTATCCTGTACTGGGGTGGTAAGTGCCTGATCAACATCTTGATTTGGGGTATTCCCTACCAAAGTAGTGATGGGGAAGGGAATTTCACAGCACTCCTCCTTTTCCCCTTTCTTATTTGGGCCCTCGTCAACCTCCATTTCTGAAAAAGGGAAAGGATTTGTTTCTTCTAACACTTCGTTATGGTCTGCTATTGAACTCTGGGCGCTATTCTGAGCTGGGGACCACATTTTTAGAAAATGGGGAAAGTCGGTCCCTATTAACACATCATGTGCCAGTTTGGGTACAACACCCACCTTGAAATCTAAAGAACCAAATTCTGTTTAAAAAAAAACATCAACAGTGGAATATTCATGATTATCCCCATGTATACAACAAATTGCCACTCTTTGTGAACTGTTTACCTGTTTCTTCTTAATGGGCAATAGGTATTCGGACACTAGTGTGACCATACTCCCAGAGTCAAGAAGTGCCCGAACCCTCTTACCATTAACCTTTACAAATGCCCACAGATGGTTATTCAAGGGGTCCTCTGGGCTAGGGCCCATACATTGGGACAACAGCGAATAAGGTTCCACGCTGTTGCATTGCATGGGCTCCTCATTTAGTGGGCAGATTTTTGCTGTGTGGCCCCTCTCATGACAATTTACACATTTAGGTACATAGTCTGTGTCCCACTTAGAGCCTTTTCCCGGCTCCCCATGTTGGCTATTGCCCTTAGTGTGCGAACCACTGTTGCTGGTGCTGCGTGAAGGTGGTCGCCGCTCTTCAGCTCCCCTTAACCCCGGTACCCTTTTACCGTCTCTGGAAGAGTCCTGGAACCTCGGGTAGTGGGGTTGCTCCACGACTGTGGGTTGCGGGTGCTCTCCTGCTGCATTGTACCTTTCTACGAGGGCCACAAGCTCATCCGCATTGTGGGGGTCACTCCGACTGACCCAATGGCGTAAGGCAGAGGGAAGTTTCCTCAAGAACTGGTCCATGACCAACCGTTCCACGATGTGGCTTGCTGAGTTGATCTCGGGTTGTAGCCACTTCCGGGCGAGGTGGATGAGGTCATACATCTGGCTTCGGGTGGCTTTATCCATCGTGAAGGACCATGCGTGAAACCTTTGGGCGCGAACAGCCGTGGTTACGCCGAGGCGGGCGAGGATCTCGAACTTCAATTTTGCATAGACGTTAGCTTCGGCTGGCTCTAGATCAAAGTAAGCCTTCTGGGGTTCGCCGCTTAGGAAGGGTGCGATTAGACCAGCCCACTCAGCTTCTGGCCATCCCTCTCTCTGTGCCGTGCGTTCAAACGTGAGAAGATAGGCTTCCACATCATCCGAGGGTCCCATCTTCTGAAGGTAGTGGCTTGCCCTGGTCATTTTCGGCACTGGGGCTGCCGCTGCCAGTGGAAGGTTACTGATAGTCTCCCTCAGGATCTCGAGTTCCTGCTGTAAGCCCTGAGCGAACCGCTGTTGCTCCTCTTTCAGCAAGCGGTTTGTCTCTTGCTGGTTTGCATTCGCCTGTTGCAGGGCTTCATTCGCGTCTCTCTGGACAGCGACATTGCGTACCAGCGCACTCACCACGTCTTCCATCTTGTTTGGAGAGAGAGAAAAAAAACCTTTTTTTTTTTTTTTCTTTTTTCTTTAAAGTTCTTTAACCCCCAGACCTTTTAGTGTTCTGCCCGCATTCTCCACCATATGTGACAAACGGCTTACTCCGGGGCTCCGCCGTCTGTCCGGGACTGTTAGAACACGGTCTTTTAGGGTAGGTTAAATGATGAGACGTCACGTACTGTTCCTTTAAACAGGCTATGCCTGGTTTATTCAGTCCCAGGCACTGAGACTGCCACAGTTTAAACAGAAAACAAAGCCAAACAAAAAGCTGCTCGTCTGAGCGATAACTTAAACTTAGATGTCCCTGACTCAGAGTTGGAAGTGGCTTGTCCACTTCCACCAACAAAATAAGTACCTTTGCAGTCTTTAGACAAACTAACAGAATGAATGAAGCGATTTGGGAAAGAGGCTTTCTCACCCCTCTGCAGTTCAGCAGCCTTCCAGGCTCTTGGGCGGGGCCCAGAGGAAACAGGAAACAGGTCTTATATACCTGAACTCTAATCAGCATGACAGGTGACAGAAAACAGGCAGCAGACAAACTGTGGAATGGAGTGCCTGTACCACGAGGCTGCCCTGTTCAGCTTAGACAGGACAGAAACTGTTCAGTATCCTGGGAGCCCTGTATATGGAGTTTATTACCAACCCCTGGTTTCTGTCACAACATGTAGAAAAGATGGCGCCTAGCTGGTTCTGCTCTGTTATTGAGCTATCACAAATCAGCTGTAAATGTTCACATGGAATGGCACCTAGTTAACTTTTTAAATCAATAACTGTAGACTTGCTAGTCGGCCAATATCATAGACTCTATCCTCAATAATAACAAAGTTCATTACAAGCGACTCTACGGAAAAACTCTTCGCCAGGCCATTTTGGATGACACCAAAGGAGATTATGAAACCAAAGGGTGCATCAGTTCAATCCTGCTCCTGTGGGTTGCTGCAGGGCACCTTTTGGTGTGTTGTTCGCTAGGGAGATAGTACAAAGTGAAAAATGTGCGATGCACAACCGGAACGAAAAAATAAATGAACTGGAGAGAGGGTACAGTAACTACACAATTTGCTTTTAATAACTCATCTAATCAAATGACCGGCAACAAAAGCGCGCGCACACAGAGGTTTTCAAACATCTCTATGGAGCTTGGTCCCACCCCCCGTTCGTGTCACGTGTCACTCACGCGCGGCGCGCTCACGGGACGATCGTGCACCACTCCCCAGCTGCGACACAACACCCGTAACAATGCCCACCTGTCTCCTGCGCTCTGCGTCCAATCACAGCTCCCGCGGGGCCACACCTCCGTTCCGCCTCTCACTTTCATTGCTCCAGTCCTCCTATTTAATCTCTGCTTGCTCAGTTACAAATTGCTGAGCATAGACCATAGTAGCCTTGTGTTCCTACATTCCTGCTTTGCCTTGCGCCTTGCCTCTCTTGCTTTCAGTTTGACCTCATGTGTACCGACACGGCTAGACTCTTGGACGCTCTCTGTATAACGACCCCAGCTTGCCCTCGACTACCTGCATCTCTCCATCCCTGACCACGGATATAGGACATTCTTTTAACCCCCCAGCTCAAACCCTCGACCTCGGCACAACGGACATCTACCGTTACTGGCTCCTCCCCATGACCGCGGCAAGTATCTGGACTACCCTCTCTCTCCAACCCCGACCCGGCTACGCTGACAATCCAGGCGTGCCTCCACTGCTGTGGGTGCGCAGTTTCTACTTTCCCACCTCAGTACCGGGGGTCCGCCTTGTTCGTGGTGAGTGCAAGGGTCACAATTAGAGAGGGTTGGGGTTCCTTACAATGCATCTGATCTCAGACGCGCTATTAGAGAGGGTTGGGGCTCCTTTGAATGCATCTGATCTCAGACGCGCTATTAGAGAAAGTTGGGATTCCTTACAATGCAGATTTCAGACGCGCTGTTAGAGAGGGTTGGGGCTCCTTACAATGTATTTGATCAATGCATTGTAAGGAACCCCAACCCTCTCTAGTGTGTATTTGTGAACTGTAAGGTGCTTGACTAATACACTGGAAGAATATCATTGTTTTCGATTAAAAATATCAAAGAATGTGTTACTTTAACGAGCGCTTTCTCTTTTTTTGAATCTCCAATATACTATTTGCCAAGTGGGACTGATGAAATCACCAAAAACTACTGTAGCAGGTCCCCTTTGGTTGTCAATACGTTACTTTGAAGTGGAAGGGAGAGACCTACTGAGGCCAATATACTAAGCATCGCAAACTGAGCGGGGGGAGGGGTGGAGGGTTTCGGCGCATGTCAAACTTCAATTGCACTCGTGTACTAAGTTCAAATTTCTCCATCTGCGCCCAGCCCCAAAATACTGTTTAGCGCACAGAAATGGATTGCACTTGGTGTATAAAAGTCAATGGTACATACTAATATCTATATAAATATATACAGTGTTCGACAAATCACCCAAAAATCTACTCGCCCAACCAAAAAATCTACTCGCCACCTAGTCCCGCCCCCAACCCCGCCCCTAGTCCCGCCCCCAACCCCGCCCCCGCTTTAAAATAAAACATATGAATAAAATCCATTTAAATGACATTTATATTTATTGTATTACATTATACTACAATTAGCCCTTGTTACGTGTGTGTGTGTGTGTGTGTCTGTGTAAATGTCGATCTAGAAATAAAAGCCAGGTGTGAATGACTAGTTTCCTGCACCCCTTAATCAGTGTCTGGATGCCCCCGCTTCACAATATCTAAAGCAGAACCCCCATTCACCTGCGCTCCGGCGTCATGACGTCACGTTGCCCTAGTAACGTGACGTCACATGACCTCACAGCGTCATTTTGATGCCGCGTTGCCATGGCGACGCAGGAAGGAAGCCGCCGGAGCCTAGGTAAGTGAAGGTTTACAGAGGCCCTGCAGCTCCCCCGGCACTTAATTTAAGTGCCTTCGGGAAGCGCGCGGGGCCTCTGTAAACCCCACGCCCCCCAGACGGCAGTCTTGCGCCCCGCGTGGGGGTCGCGCCCCCCAGTTTGCGCACCGCTGTTCTAGAAATCCAATCGGATAAGGCTCTTTCTGCACGCTTTTGCACAACTCCCAGCTACTAGAATATCCCCCTGTGTCTATCCAAGAGGAGGTTTTAGTGTACTGACAAAAAACATCCCAAAATAAATTGTAATTAAGGCTGCGAGGTGTCACTGTATATAGAACATAGATCCAGTAGCACTCTCATTGTAAAAGACTCATCTCTATCCCCCCACAAATAAGCAGGGGGACCCATTCAAAGCCCATAATGTGTATGTCTGAAGCATTAAAGCAAAGTGCAGTGCTGTACCAAAGTAGTAGTTTAGTTTAGACTGCCCTTGAATGGAGTTGAACACTTCCCCAGTGCTGGAATTAGACATAAAAGGTCTATGCAGCAACATAGAGTAGTTGTGTTTAGACGCATGGCTCTATTTTTTGGAGCAGAGCCGCAGCATATATACTGTAAGAACAGTTTCTTACTTCTGACGCGGTATGTTAGACTTATGGCACTTCAGATATGGAGGATTGTTTTGGGCAAATAAAAGGTTAAAAAAAAGTATCAGAGAAATGCAACTTGTGACGCATCTCATTTTAATCTGTGCACCATGTAACTGCCCCCAACTCATCCTACTCA
>NW_027456443.1:0-19384 GCF_040206685.1 Ascaphus truei
CTATATATCACCTATACCTCTGACAAGACACCCAGCTGTAAATGTATATATAGAGATAAACCAGTATAAACACATATCAGATGTATATATTCTAACTATCTATAGATGTGTGTATATATATATATATATATATATATATAGATAGATATATACACCAAAATATTTACACATTTTCTAAGACCTGTGCCTATACTGTATACTGTATGTATATATAAATAAACGGTATATATATATATGATTCTTGAGCTGTGTGATTACTTTCTTTTATAGTACATTCTGTATGTGCTTAGATTGAGGCTGATATATATATATATACACACACACACACACACACACACACGCACACGCACACGCACACGCACACACACACACACACACACACACACAGACACACACACACACACACACACACAGACACACAGACAGACACACACACACACACACGCACACGCACACGCACACGCACACACACACACACACACACACACAGACACACACACACACACACACAGACACACAGACACACAGACAGACACACAGACACACAGACACACAGACACACAGACACACAGACACACAGACACACAGACACACAGACACACAGACACACAGACACACAGACACACACACAGACACACAGACACACAGACACACAGACACACAGACACACAGACAGACAGACACACACACAGACACACAGACACACAGACACACAGACACACACACAACTCATCCGTAACAGTGTATCGTGTATCCGGTATGCGATCAGATCGCGGCGTTTTCGTCTCCGGGCGCGTTTCCGCAGGAGCGGGAGGCACTGGGTCAGCGCGGTATCCATGATGCGATCAGATCGCGGCGTTTTCGTCTCCGGGCGCGTTTCCGCAGGAGCGGGAGGCACTGGCTCAGCGCGGTATCCATGATGCGATCAGACTGCGGCGTTCTCGTCTCCGCACGACTTTCCTTAGTACACACACACACAAATATAGGGCCCCTGAGGAAGTCACACACATGACGAAACGCGTCGGGACGCTTTGTTTGACGTGCTGACGTCACCACTGAGAGACGGCGCCGGTGCGAGGAGCAGGACTCGCGGCGGAACCTCACAGCCTCTGTGGGCGCGCCGGATACGCCGCGCGGACGAGGCTGATAACTCCGCGGACTGTAACTACGGCGCCGCATCGCCCGGTGCGATTCGGAGGAATATTCCGTGGGAGCCTCGTGTGGCGGAACGACACTATACACACCTATCGGTGACATCACCAGCACAGAGATATACCTCTGATATACCGCGGTTATTCCCGGTCCTCGTGTGCGCGCCGGGCCCGGAGGCGGTCTGCGTTCATACCGGATTACTTTTGTGTCGCCGAGTTACGCTGGATCTTGCGCTTCTTTTTCTTATTTATATATATATATATATACACACACACACACATATCTCTGGCATGGAAGGGGTTACGTGTGCGGGACAGGGGGGACAGGTGCGGGGGGGGGGGGGTGACAGTCACAGACACGTTCGGCAGCTGCGGCCAATACCGGCTGCGGTGACACACGGGACACAGAGAGAGTGCGCGCAGGGGGACAAGCTGACATGGAGGCGGCGGGGAGAGGGGCGCTGGGACTGATCGTGTGGGGGGCCCTGCTACACGGTGAGAGGGGGGAGGAGAGGGGTGGGGAGAGGAGAGTGGGGGTGGGGAGAGGAGAGAGGGGGTGGGGAGAGGAGAGTGGGGGGTGGGGAGAGGAGAGGGTGGGGAGAGGGGCGCTGGGACTTATCGTGTGGGGGGCCCTGCTACATGGTGAGAGGGGGGGGGAGAGGAGAGGGGCGCTGGGACTGATCGTGTGGGGGGCGCTGCTACACGGTGAGGGGGGGTGGGGAGAGGAGAGTGGGGGGTGGGGAGAGGAGAGGGGGTTGGGAGAGGGGCGCTGCTACACGGTGAGAGGGGGGAGAAGGGGGACAGGCTGACATGGAGGCTGCGGGGAGAGGGGCGCTGGGACTGATTGTGTGGGGCGCTGCTACATGGTGAGAGGGGGGAGGAGAGGGGGGGAGAGGAGAGGGGAGAGAGGCGCAAGGACTGATTGAGTGGGGCGCGCTGCTACATGGTGAGAGGGGGAGGAGAGGAGAGGTGGGGGGGAGAGGAGAGGGGAGAGGGGCGCTGGGACTGATTGTGTGGGGCGCTGCTACATGGTGAGAGGGGGAGGAGAGGAGAGGTGGGGGGGAGAGGAGAGGGGAGAGGGGCGCTGGGACTGATTGTGTGGGGGCGCTGCTACATGGTGAGAGGCGGGAGGAGAGGAGAGGTGGGGGGGAGAGGAGAGGGGAGAGGGGAGAGGGGCGCTGGGACTGATTGTGTGGGGGCGCTGCTACATGGTGAGAGGGGGGAGGAGAGGAGAGGTGGGGGGGAGAGGAGAGGGGAGAGAGGCGCTGGGACTGATTGTGTGGGGGCGCTGCTACATGGTGAGAGGGGGGGAGAAGAGGAGAGGTGGGGGGGAGAGGAGAGGGGAGAGAGGTGCTGGGACTGATTGTGTGGGGCGCGCTGCTACATGGTGAGAGGGGGGAGGAGAGGAGAGGTGGGGGGGAGAGGAGAGGGGAGAGAGGCGCTGGGACTGATTGTGTGGGGGGCGCTGCTACACGGTGAGCGAGGGGGGGTGAGAGGGGACAGTGAGGTGACAGATGTGAGAGAGGGGGACAGTGAGGTGAGAGAGGGGGAGAGTGAGGTGACAGATGTGAGAGAGGGGGACAGTGAGGTGACACATGTGAGAGAGGGGACAGTGAGGTGACAGATGTGAGAGAGGGGGACAGTGAGGTGACAGATGTGAGAGAGGGGGACAGTGAGGTGACAGATGGGAGAGAGGGGGACAGTGAGGTGACACATGTGAGAGAGGGGACAGTGAGGTGACAGATGTGAGAGAGGGGACAGTGAGGTGACACATGTGAGAGAGGGGACAGTGAGGTGACAGATGTGAGAGAGGGGGACAGTGAGGTGACAGATGTGAGAGAGGGGGACAGTGAGGTGACAGATGGGAGAGAGGGGGACAGTGAGGTGACAGATGTGAGAGAGGGGGACAGTGAGGTGACAGATGTGAGAGAGGGGACAGTGAGGTGACAGATGTGAGAGAGGGGGACAGTGAGGTGACAGATGTGAGAGAGGGGGACAGTGAGGTGACAGATGGGAGAGAGGGGGACAGTGAGGTGACAGGTGTGAGAGAGGGGACAGTGAGGTGACAGATGTGAGAGAGGGGGACAGTGAGGTTACAGATGTGAGAGAGGGGACAGTGAGGTGACAGATGTGAGAGAGGGGGACAGTGAGGTGACAGATGTGAGAGAGGGGGACAGTGAGGTGACAGATGTGAGAGAGGGGACAGTGAGGTGACAGATGTGAGAGAGGGGGACAGTGAGGTGACAGATGTGAGAGAGGGGGACAGTGAGGTGACAGATGGGAGAGAGGGGGGACAGTGAGGTGACAGGTGTGAGAGAGGGGGACAGTCAGGTGACAGATGTGAGAGAGGGGGACAGTGAGGTGACAGATGTGAGAGAGGGGGACAGTGAGGTGACAGATGTGAGAGAGGGAGGGGGACAGATGTGAGAGGGGGACAGTGAGGTGACAGATGTGAGAGAGGGGACAGTGAGGTGACAGATGTGAGAGAGGGGACAGTGAGGTGACAGATGTGAGAGAGGGGACAGTGAGGTGACAGATGTGAGGAGAGGGGACAGTGAGGTGACAGATGTGAGAGAGGGGACAGTGAGGTGACAGATGTGAGAGAGGGGACAGTGAGGTGACAGATGTGAGAGAGGACAGTGAGGTGACAGATGTGAGAGAGGGGGACAGTGAGGTGACAGATGTGAGAGAGGACAGTGAGGTGACAGATGTGAGAGAGGGGGACAGTGAGGTGACAGATGTGAGAGAGGGGACAGTGAGGTGACAGAGATGTGAGAGAGGGGGACAGTGAGGTGACAGATGTGAGAGGGGGACAGTGAGGTGAGAGAGGGGACAGTGAGGTGACAGATGTGAGAGAGGGGGACAGTGAGGTGACAGATGTGAGAGAGGGGACAGTGAGGTGACAGATGTGAGAGAGGGGACAGTGAGGTGACAGATGTGAGAGAGGGGACAGTGAGGTGACAGATGTGAGAGAGGGGACAGTGAGGTGACAGATGTGAGAGAGGGGGACAGTGAGGTGACAGATGTGAGAGAGAGGGACAGTGAGGTGACAGATGTGAGAGAGGGGGACAGTGAGGTGACAGATGTGAGAGAGGGGACAGTGAGGTGACAGAGATGTGAGAAGGGGGACAGTGAGGTGACAGATGTGAGAGAAGGGACAGTGAGGTTACAGATGTGAGAGAGGGGACAGTGAGGTGACAGATGTGAGAGAGGGGACAGTGAGGTGACAGATGTGAGAGAGGGGGACAGTGAGGTGACAGATGTGAGAGAGGGGACAGTGAGGTGACAGATGTGAGAGAGGGGACAGTGAGGTGACAGAGATGTGAGAGAGGGGGACAGTGAGGTGACAGATGTGAGAGAGGGGGACAGTGAGGTGACAGATGTGAGAGAGGGGACAGTGAGGTGACAGATGTGAAAGAGGGGGACAGTGAGGTGACAGATGTGAGAGAGGGGACAGTGAGGTGACAGATGTGAGAGAGGGGACAGTGAGGTGACAGATGTGAGAGAGGGGACAGTGAGGTGACAGATGTGAGAGAGGGGACAGTGAGGTGACAGATGTGAGAGAGGGGACAGTGAGGTGACAGATGTGAGAGAGGGGACAGTGAGGTGACAGATGTGAGAGAGGGGACAGTGAGGTGACAGATGTGAGAGAGGGGACAGTGAGGTGACAGATGTGAGAGAGGGGACAGTGAGGTGACAGATGTGAGAGAGGGGACAGTGAGGTGACAGATGTGAGAGAGGGGACAGTGAGGTGACAGATGTGAGAGAGGGGACAGTGAGGTGACAGATGTGAGAGAGGGGACAGTGAGGTGACAGATGTGAGAGAGGGGACAGTGAGGTGACAGATGTGAGAGAGGGGGACAGTGAGGTGACAGATGTGAGAGAGGGGACAGTGAGGTGACAGATGTGAGAGAGGGGACAGTGAGGTGACAGAGATGTGAGAGAGGGGGACAGTGAGGTGACAGATGTGAGAGAGGGGGACAGTGAGGTGACAGAGATGTGAGAGAGGGGACAGTGAGGTGACAGATGTGAGAGAGGGGACAGTGAGGTGACAGATGTGAGAGAGGGGGACAGTGAGGTGACAGATGTGAGAGAGGGGACGGTGAGGTGACAGATGTGAGAGAGGGGACAGTGAGGTGACAGATGTGAGAGAGGGGGACAGTGAGGTGACAGATGTGAGAGAGGGGGACAGTGAGGTGACAGATGTGAAGAGGGGGACAGTGAGGTGACAGATGTGAGAGAGGGGACAGTGAGGTGACAGATGTGAGAGAGGGGACAGTGAGGTGACAGATGTGAGGGAGGGGACAGTGAGGTGACAGATGTGAGAGAGGGGACAGTGAGGTGACAGATGTGAGAGAGGGGACAGTGAGGTGACAGATGTGAGGAGAGGGGACAGTGAGGTGACAGATGTGAGAGAGGGGACAGTGAGGTGACAGATGTGAGAGAGGGGACAGTGAGGTGACAGATGTGAGAGAGGGACAGTGAGGTGACAGATGTGAGAGAGGGGGACAGTGAGGTGACAGATGTGAGAGAGGACAGTGAGGTGACAGATGTGAGAGAGGGGGACAGTGAGGTGACAGATGTGAGAGAGGGACAGTGATGTGAGAGAGGGGACAGTGAGGTGACAGAGATGTGAGAGAGAGGGGACAGTGAGGTGACAGATGTGAGAGAGGGGGACAGTGAGGTGAGAGAGGGGACAGTGAGGTGACAGATGTGAGAGAGGGGGACAGTGAGGTGACAGATGGGAGAGAGGGGGACAGTGAGGTGACAGATGTGAAAGAGGGGACAGTGAGGTGACAGATGTGAGAGAGGGGACAGTGAGGTGACAGATGTGAGAGAGGGGACAGTGAGGTGACAGATGTGAGAGAGGGGGACAGTGAGGTGACAGATGTGAGAGAGGGGACAGTGAGGTGACAGATGTGAGAGAGGGGACAGTGAGGTGACAGAGATGTGAGAGAGGGGGACAGTGAGGTGACAGATGTGAGAGAGGGGGACAGTGAGGTGACAGATGTGAGAGAGGGGACAGTGAGGTGACAGATGTGAAGAGGGGGACAGTGAGGTGACAGATGTGAGAGAGGGGACAGTGAGGTGACAGATGTGAGAGAGGGGACAGTGAGGTGACAGATGTGAGAGAGGGGACAGTGAGGTGACAGATGTGAGAGAGGGGACAGTGAGGGTGACAGATGTGAGAGAGGGGACAGTGAGGTGACAGATGTGAGAGAGGGGACAGTGAGGTGACAGATGTGAGAGAGGGGACAGTGAGGTGACAGATGTGAGAGAGGGGACAGTGAGGTGACAGATGTGAGAGAGGGGACAGTGAGGTGACAGATGTGAGAGAGGGGACAGTGAGGTGACAGAGATGTGAGAGAGGGGGACAGTGAGGTGACAGATGTGAGAGAGGGGGACGGTGAGGTGACAGATGTGAGAGAGGGGACAGTGAGGTGACAGATGTGAGAGAGGGGACGGTGAGGTGACAGATGTGAGAGAGGGGACAGTGAGGTGACAGATGTGAGAGAGGGGGACGGTGAGGTGACAGATGTGAGAGAGGGGACAGTGAGGTGACAGATGTGAGAGAGGGGGACAGTGAGGTGACAGATGTGAGAGAGGGGACAGTGAGGTGACAGATGTGAGAGAGGGGACAGTGAGGTGACAGATGTGAGAGAGGGGACAGTGAGGTGAGAGAGGGGACAGTGAGGTGACAGATGTGAGAGAGGGGACAGTGAGGTGACAGATGTGAGAGAGGGGGACAGTGAGGTGACAGATGTGAGAGAGGGGACAGTGAGGTGACAGATGTGAGAGAGGGGACAGTGAGGTGACAGATGTGAGAGAGGGGACAGTGAGGTGAGAGAGGGGACAGTGAGGTGACAGATGTGAGAGAGGGGACAGTGAGGTGACAGATGTGAGAGAGGGGACAGTGAGGTGACAGATGTGAGAGAGGGGACAGTGAGGTGACAGATGTGAGAGAGGGGACAGTGAGGTGACAGAGATGTGAGAGAGGGGACAGTGAGGTGACAGATGTGAGAGAGGGGACAGTGAGGTGACAGAGATGTGAGAGAGGACAGTGAGGTGACAGATGTGAGAGAGGGGACAGTGAGGTGACAGATGTGAGAGAGGGGACAGTGAGGTGACAGATGTGAGAGAGGGGGACAGTGAGGTGACAGATGTGAGAGAGGGGACAGTGAGGTGACAGATGTGAGAGAGGGGACAGTGAGGTGACAGATGTGAGAGAGGGGACAGTGAGGTGAGAGAGGGGACAGTGAGGTGACAGATGTGAGAGAGGGGACAGTGAGGTGACAGAGAGGGGACAGTGATGTGACAGATGTGAGAGGGGACAGTGAGGTGACAGATGTGAGAGGGGACAGTGAGGTGACAGATGGGAGAGAGGGGGACAGTGAGGTGACAGATGGGAGAGAGGGGGCAGTGATGTGACATGTGAGAGAGGGGACAGTGAGGTGACAGAGATGTGAGAGAGGGGACAGTGATGTGACATGTGAGAGGGGACGGTGAGGTGACAGAGATGTGAGAAGGGGGGACAGTGAGGTGACAGATGTGAGAGAGGGGACAGTGAGATGAGAGAGGGGACAGTGAGGTGAGAGAGGGGACAGAGAGGGGACAGTGAGGTGACAGATGTGAGAGAGGGGACAGTGAGATGACAGAGATGTGAGAGAGGACAGTGAGGTGACAGATGTGAGAGAGGGGACAGTGAGGTGACAGATGTGAGAGAGGGGGACAGTGAGGTGACAGATGTGAGAGAGGGGACAGTGAGGTGACAGATGTGAGAGAGGGGACAGTGAGGTGACAGATGTGAGAGAGGGGACAGTGAGGTGACAGATGTGAGAGAGGGGACAGTGAGGTGACAGATGTGAGAGAGGGGACAGTGAGGTGACAGATGTGAGAGAGGGGACAGTGAGGT
Organism: Ascaphus truei; assembly: GCF_040206685.1. Classification (NCBI taxonomy): domain Eukaryota; kingdom Metazoa; phylum Chordata; class Amphibia; order Anura; family Ascaphidae; genus Ascaphus; species Ascaphus truei. The sequence continues at coordinate 8,065 of NW_027456443.1, forward strand.
GACGGATGTGAGAGAGGGGACAGTGAGGTGACAGATGTGAGAGAGGGGACAGTGAGGTGACAGATGTGAGAGAGGGGACAGTGAGGTGACGGATGTGAGAGAGGGGACAGTGCGGTGACAGATGTGAGAGAGGGGACAGTGAGGTGACAGATGTGAGAGAGGGGACAGAGAGGTGACAGATGTGAGAGAGGGGACAGAGAGGGGACAGTGAGGTGACATGTCCCCGATGTCCCCTCCCAGGCGTGGAATCTGCTCAGATTGAGGGGGACCTGCGGGACAAGCTGTTCCAGAATTACCACGCCAACGTCCGTCCCACGAAGACCCCGGAGGAGAAGGTGGCCGTGCACGTGGGGATGACACTGGCACAGCTCATCAGCCTGGTAAGGGCAGGGGTCCACTACAAAGACCAGCATGCACGGCACATCCCATGCCCGAGAGAGCTCGGGACCACAATGCATTGCTCTGCTCTTATTCATGACCTTTGAACCCTCAGCGTCCGCCATTCCGTTTCCCATCGAAATAAATGCAGACCTCTATGTTGGGTGCAACTGGCCACAGCCACGACCCACGCCAACGCCATGACCTGGGACATTACCCACACCACCGTGACCTGACCCAGGACACGTCCAATACCACCGCTGTGACCTGACCCAAGACCCACGACCCACGCCAACACCATGACCTGGGACATTACCCACACCACCGTGACCTGACCCAGGACACGTCCCATACCACCGCTGTGACCTGACCCAAGACCCACGCCAACACCATGACCTGGGACATTGCCCACACCACCGTGACCTGACCCAGGACACGTCCCATACCAACGCTGTGACCTCACCCAAGACCCACGCCAACACCATGACCTGGGACATTACCCACACCACCGTGACCTGACCCAGGACACGTCCCATACCACCGCTGTGACCTGACCCAAGACCCATGACCCACGCCAACACCATGACCTGGGACATTACTCACACCCCCGTGACCTGACCCAGGACACGTCCCATACCACCGCTGTGACCTGACCCAAGACCCACGACCCACGCCAACACCATGACCTGGGACATTACCCACACCACCGTGACCTGACCCAGGACACATCCCATACCACCGCTGTGACCTCACCCACGACCCACGCCACGGCTTGACCCATGCCCCCACAGTCACCTGACCCATGACACTGCCGTGGCCTGACCTATTACCCATGCCCCCGCCACGACCTGACCCATGATCAGTGCCACCGCCGTGACCTGACCCAGCGGGCCGTCGTGGTTCGCAACACCTGGTGTCCATCTACGTGTCACACCCTTAGGCCGTGACCCAGGGGCGACCCCTGTGCGGCCCCTCACACACCTCCCCATTTCACCACCTGGGCAATACTGACCCGTCCCCGACCAACTAATATTACACCCGCAAACCTTTACCATCACCTCGTGTATAAATATATATATATATATATATATATATATATATTGTGATGCCTCCGTCACGTTGCGGGGTCTTGTGTCCCATATTCAAGGCAGGAAACTCTATATTTCATTGTACAGGGTTTTATTTACAGGGGATAAACAAAACAACCAGAGGCCTACTGTCCCTTTAATAAAACGAAGCATAAAAATAACACCTACTCCTCTTAGGAGACTGACTACACCGCAGCTCCCTCTCTGATTGTCCTTATCTGTTTTTGTTGGGGACTCGGGCCCCAAGAGAGTCCAGGAAATCCTTCTCTGGATCCAATCACCTGGACAGGACAGGCCTGCTTCCACAGCAGCCTCATGTCCTTCACTCTTCTGCGGCTTGTTCTTCCTGGGTGTGTAACCCAGGCAGTCCCAGCAGGCCCTGCGACCAGCGTCCAGCAGGCCTGGGGGACTGTGCCTACCAGCTTCCTCCTGGCTGGGGAAAAAGGGTCTCTCCCGCCCCGTCTCTGGGGGAAACGATCTCACTGTGTGCAGGCCACCTCCTGCCGTTTAACTCCCTGGTGATGCAGGAGTCCCACCTGCTTCATTTGTTTCAGGTGAAGCGAGCTCCCACAGAGGAATTTAACCCCCTGCACGCTGGAAAGCGCACGAGCTGCACTACTCCAGCACATAGACTATATATATATATACCTATATCTATAACAGGTTATATACATCGTCATACACTGATACTAAAGGGGGCGGCGGGCGGGAGCCTTGTTGGGGAAGACTTAACCTGGGGAGACTCTGGTGGGTCACAGGCTGATGCCCCTTAAATACCCCTCCGCCTCCCTCTATCTCCCCACCTGTCACTCATGGCTCCTCGGGTCAAGGGTCATATAACCATTTCCCAATTGGTCTGGGCTGTCTTTAATCTCTCTCCTCCTCTCTCTCCCCCCGTCCCTCCCTCTCCCTCCGTCTCCCTCTCCTCCTCTCTCTCCTCTTTCTCTCCCACTCTCCCTCTCCCCCCTCCCCACTCTCCCTCTCCTCCTCTGTCTCCCCCCTCCTCCATTTAAGAATGAAAAAAATGAGGAACTCACCACGAAAGTGTATATGGATATGGTATGTCTCTTATAGGGTGTCTCGTTCCATATCCCATTATATAAGGGGCAGTCCCCTCTCTCCCCCTCCACCCCCTTTAATCATTTCCCTCTCTATGTATCTCTCTCCCTCTCCTCCCCATCTCTCCCTTTTCTCTCTCTCTCTCTCTCCCTTCCCCTGACTCTCTCTCTCTTCCCTCCTCTCTTTTTCTCCCCCCCCTCCCTTCTCTCTCTCTCCCCCCCCCTCTTCTCTCTCTCTTCCCTCCTCTCCTTTTCTCCCCCCCCTCTCCCTTTTCTCTCTCTCTCTCTCTTCCCCTGACTCTCTCTCTTCCCTCCTCTCTTTTTCTCCCCCCCTCCCTTCTCTCTCTCTCTCTCCCTCTCCCCCCCCCCTCTTCTCTCTCTTTCTTCCCTCCTCTCTTTCCCCCCCCCCTCTCCCTCTTCTCTCTCTGCCCCCTCTCTCCCCCCAGGAGTGGAGGGATTATCGCCTCTCATGGAATCCCGCACAACATGGTGGTATTGAGTCTCTGCGCATCGCGTCCGATGACATCTGGAAGCCAGATATCGTCCTGATGAACAAGTGAGTGATGGGGAGAGGGAGAGGGGGGGTGGGGGGGGAGAGGAAGAGTGAGTGAGGATGAGGGGGGGGAAGAGAGAGGGAGGGGTAAGGGGGGAGAGACAGGAGGGAGAGTTAGTACAAGAGACAAACACATACAGTACATTCTCTCTCTCCCCCGTCTTTTTATTTGTTTGTCTCTTGCACTAATTCTCCCCGTCTTTCTCCCCCCCTGCTCTCTCCCCCTCTCTCTCCCTCTCCCCCCCCCTCTCTCTCCCTCCCCCCCTCTCTCTCCCTCTCTCTCACCTCTCCCTCCCTCTCTTTCCCTCCAACTCATTCCACCCCTCCTCTCTCCCCCCTCACTCTTACCTCCTCCATTGCCCTCACGTCCTCCTGCACCCCTCTCCCCCTCCCTCTCCCCCTCTCCCTCCTCCCCCCCTCTCGCAGTAATGACGGTAACTTTGACGTTGCGTTACCGGTTGAGGTACTTGTCACATCTCAGGGAAAAGTCACCTGGATCCCGCCCGCCCTGTACCGCAGCAGCTGCAGCATCGAGGTGTGTGCCAGTCCTAGAGGTGCCAGGCTCTGCACCCCCTGTGCCAGTCCTAGAGGTGCCAGGCTCTGCACCCCCTGTGCCAGTCCTAGAGGTGCCAGGCTCTGCACCCCCCTGTGCCAGTCCTAGAGGTGCCAGGCTCTGCACCCTCCTGTGCCAGTCCTAGAGGTGCCAGGCTCTGAACCCCCCTGTGCCAGTCCTAGAGGTGCCAGGCTCTGCACCCCCCTGTGCCAGTCCCAGAGGTGCCAGGCTCTGCACCCCCCTGTGCCAGTCCTAGAGGTGCCAGGCTCTGCACCCCCCTGTGCCAGTCCTAGAGGTGCCAGGCTCTGCACCCTCCTGTGCCAGTCCTAGAGGTGCCAGGCTCTGCACCCCCCTGTGCCAATCCTAGAGGTGCCAGGCTCTGCACCCTCCTGTGCCAGTCCTAGAGGTGCCAGGCTCTGCACCCCCCTGTGCCAGTCCTAGAGGTGCCAGGCTCTGCACCCCCTGTGCTAGTCCTAGAGGTGCCAGGCTCTGCACCCCCCTGTGCCAGCCCTAGAGGTGTCAGGCTCTGCATCCCCCTGTGTCAGTCCTAGAGGTAATAGGCTCTGTGTTCTTGTTGCCAGTCCTAGAGGTGCCAGACTCTGTATCCCCCTGTACCAGACCTAGAGGTGCCAGGCCCTGTATCCCCCTGTGCCAGTCCTAGAGGTGCCCGTCTCTGTCTCCCCCTGTACCAGTCCCAGGCTCTGTATTCCCTGTACCAGTCCTAGAGGTGCCAGTCTCTGTATAGTCCTAGCGGTGTCCCCCCCCCCCCAGGTGAAGTACTTCCCCTTTGACTGGCAGAACTGTACTATGGTGTTCCGGTCCAACACGTACGGGTCGGAGGAGCTGACGCTGCTCCACGCGCGGGACGCCAGGGGGCAGGAGGTGACGCAGGTGGTCATCTTCCAGAACACCTTCGAGGGTGAGTGAGGGGCACCTGCAAGGGTGTGGGGGGAGGGAGGGGGTTTATGGGATGGGGCAGTTTGCCATGGGGTATTTCTGTCCATAATTCAAATCACTACCTGTATTGGTCAGTAAGCCCATCGGTCAGTAAGCCCATCGGTCAGTAAGCCCATTGGTCAGTAAGTCCACTGGTCAGTAAGCCCATCGGTCAGTAAGCCCATCGGTCAGTAAGCCCATCGGTCAGTAAGCCCATCGGTCAGTAAGCCCATCGGTCAGTAAACCCATCAGTAAGTAAGCCCACTGGTCAGTAAGCCCATCGGTCAGTAAGCCCATCGGTCAGTAAGCCCATCGGTCAGTAAGCCCATCGGTCAGTAAGCCCACTGGTCAGTAAGGCCATTGGTCAGTAAACTCATTGGTCAGTAAGCCCATTGGTCAGTAAACCCTTTGGTCAGTAAGCCATTGGTCAGTAAGCCCATTGGTCAGTAAACCCATTGGTCAGTAAGCTCAATGATCAGTAAGCCCATTGATCACTAAGCCCATTGGTCAGTAAACCCATTGGTCAGTAAGCTCATTGGTCAGTAAGCTCATTGGTCAGTAAGCTCATTGGTCAGTAAGCCCATTGGTCAGTAAACCCACTGGTCAGTAAATTCATTGGCTCGCAGGCTTACAATGCATTGGCCAAAGGGTTAAACTAAATGACCCTTTTTCAGTTGTTGTATATGTCTCCTCCCATTCCCCATGCGCCCATTACCTTATATACTATTCCCCATGCGCCCATTATCTTATATACTATTCCCCATGCACCCCATTACCTTATATACTATTCCCCATGCACCCCATTACCTTATATACTATTCCCCATGCTCCCCATTACCTTATATACTATTCCCCATGCGCCCATTATCTTATATACTATTCCCCATGCGCCCCATTACCTTATATACTATTCCCCATGCGCCCCATTACCTTATATACTATTCCCCATGCGCCCCATTACCTTATATACTATTCCCCATGCGCCCCATTACCTTATATACTATTCCCCATGCGCCCCATTACCTTATATACTATTCCCCATGCGCCCCATTATCTTATATACTATTCCCCATGCGCCCCATTATCTTATATACTATTCCCCATGCGCCCCATTACCTTATATACTATTCCCCATGCGCCCCATTACCTTATATACTATTCCCCATGCGCCCCATTACCTTATATACTATTCCCCATGCGCCCCATTATCTTATATACTATTCCCCATGCGCCCCATTACCTTATATACTATTCCCCATGCGCCCCATTACCTTATATACTATTCCCCATGCGCCCCATTACCTTATATACTATTCCCCATGCGCCCCATTACCTTATATACTATTCCCCATGCGCCCCATTACCTTATATACTATTCCCCATGCGCCCCATTACCTTATATACTATTCCCCATGCGCCCCATTACTTTATATACTATTCCCCATGCGCCCCATTACCTTATATACTATTCCCCATGCGCCCCATTACCTTATATACTATTCCCCATGCGCCCCATTATCTTATATACTATTCCCCATGCGCCCCATTATCTTATATACTATTCCCCATGCGCCCCATTACCTTATATACTATTCCCTATGCGCCCCATTACCTTATATACTATTCCCCATGCGCCCCATTACCTTATATACTATTCCCCATGCGCCCCATTACCTTATATACTATTCCCCATGCACCCCATTATCTTATATACTATTCCCCATGCGCCCCATTACCTTATATACTATTCCCCATGCACCCCATTACCTTATATACTGAGAGGATATTGATAGGGTATTGATAGGATATTGATAGGGTATTGATAGGATATTGATAGGGTATTGATAGGATATTGATAGGATATTGATAGGGTATTGGTAGGGTATTGATAGGATATTGATAGGGTATTGATAGGATATTGATAGGGTATTGATAGGATATTGATAGGGTATTGATAGGGTATTGATAGGATATTGATAGGGTATTGATAGGGTATTGATCTCCCGGCAGAGAACGGGCAGTGGGAGATCCGTCACCGCTCGTCCCGTAAGAACACGCTCCCGAACGACCCTTCCTACGAGGACATCACCTTCTACCTGGTCATTCGCCGCAAGCCGCTCTTCTACATCGTTAACATCGTCGTCCCCTGCATATTAATTACCATCCTGGCCATATTCGTCTTCTACCTCCCCCCGGACGCAGGTCAGCACGGAGTGCCAGCTCTTGGGCCCAGCCCTAACCCTCTGTGTATACCCGTGTTATACTTGTAACGGGAAGTCCCTGTTTTCCCCCTTCCTCTCTCTGCCCCACTCTCACCTCTCTCTCCCCTCCTCTCCCTGCCCCACTCTCACCTCTCTCTCCCCTCCTCTCCCTGCCCCACTCTCCCCTCCTCTCCCACTCTCACCTCTCTCCCCTCCTCTCTCACTTCCTCTCTCCCCCACTCTCACCTCTCTCTCCCCTCCTCTCTCCCCCACTCTCTCACTTCCTCTCCCCTTCCTCACTCTCACCTCTCTCTCCCCTCCTCTCTCACTTCCTCTCCCCTTCCTCTCTCTCTCCCTCCCTTTCCTTTCTCTCCCTTCTCTCTCTCCCCCCTCCCTCTCTCTCTCACATCTCTCCCCTTCCTCTATCTCCCCCTCTCACTTCTCTCCCCTTCCTCTATCTCCCCCTTTCTATCTCTCCTTCCCCTATCTCACTCCCCTTCCTCTCTCTCTCCCTCTCACTCCCCTTCCTCTCTCTCACTTCTCTATTTCTCCCCCTTGCTCACTTCTCTCTCTCCCCCTCTCTCGCCCCCTCTCTCACTCTGTCTCTCTCCTTCCCCTTTCTCACTCTCCTTCCTCTCTCCCCTTCTCTCACTTGTCTCTCTCCCCCTTCCTCTCTCTCCCCCACTCCCCATCCTCTCTCTCAACTTCCTCTCACTCCTTTTCCACTCTTTTGCTCTCACTCCCTGCCCTCTCTCTTCTTCCCCTCCCACTCACTCTCCCTTCAATTCCCTCCCACTCCCTCTCTCTCACTCCCTCTCTCTTCTTCCCCTACCTCTCTTTCTCTCCCTCCCACTCACTCCCCTCCTTATCTCTTCCTCCCTCTCTCAGGTGAGAAGATGACCCTGTCTATCTTTGCTCTCCTCACTCTCACTGTCTTCCTCCTGCTTCTGGCGGATAAGGTCCCTGAGACCTCGTTAGCCGTCCCCATCATCGTTAATTACCTCGTGTTCACTATGACACTCGTCACCTTCTCTGTCATCCTGAGCGTTGTCGTCCTCAATCTCCATCATCGCTCCCCAAATACTCATCTCATGCCCCCGTGGGTGCGCCAGGTACCTATCCGTCCATCCATCCATCCATCCATCTATCATCTTTCTATCCATTCATCTATCATCTATCCGTCCATCCATCCATCATCTATTCATCCATCTTTCATCCATCCATCTATCTATCTATCTATCTATCTATCTATCTATCTATCTATCATCTATCCGTCAATCCATCCATCTATCTATCTATCTATCATCTATCCGTCCATTTATCTATCTACCCATATATCTACCATCTATCTATCCATCTACCCATCTATCTATCTTCTATCTAACCATCCATCCATCATCTATCCACACACCCATCTATCCGTCCATCCATTGATCTATCTACCTATCTATATGTCCATCCATCCTTCTATCTACCTATCTATATACCTAGCCGTCTGTGTGTCTGTCTGTCCATGTGTGTATCTATCTGCGTCTGTCTGTCTATATGTCTAATCTATCCATCTGTCCCGCCTGCCTGTCTATTCCTGTCTATGTCTGTCTGTCTATCTATCCGTCTGTTTCTCTCCCCCTTTCAGATATTTATTCTCCACCTCCCTCGTTACCTGCGAATTCGAAGACCCAAACCTGAGCCCCCCCTCCCAGTGGCTCCGCCCCCTCGTCCCGCCCAAACCGTGACATCATCGCGTCATGCGGACGAGTATTTCATCCGCAAACCGGAAAATGACTTCATCTTCCCCAAACCGGACAGGTATACTGTATAGTGATACTAAGTTTATATAATATGCACGCTGCACTGTATAGTGATCCTGAGTATTATAATAACACTGAGTAACACGAAGAGAGCTGGCAGTGTAGGCTCCTATATCAACAGGGAGTTAAACGGCAGGAAGTGGCCTGCACACATTGAGATTGTTTCCCCCAGAGAGGGGGAAGAGACCTGTTTCCCCAGCCAGGAGGAAGCTGGTAGGCACAGTCCCCCAGGACTGCTGGTCACTGGGACTGCCTGGGTTACACACCCAGGAAGAACAAGCCGCAGAAGAGTGAAGGAAGTGAGGCTGCTGTTGAAGCAGGCCTGTCCTGTCCAGGTGATTGGATCCACAGACGGATTTCCAGGACTCTCTTGGGGCCCGAGTCCCCAACAAAACAGACAAGGACTTTGATATTGTCATATAGTATATCTGTAAACAGGACTGTGGGTTTTGGGCTGGGATGTGTAGACAGTCTCCTAAGAGGAGTAGGTGTTATTTTTATGCTTTGTTTTATTAAAGGGACAGTAGGCCTCTGGTTGTTTTGTTTGTCCCCTGTAAATAAAACCCCATACAACACGAAATATAGTTTCCTGCACACAAGACCCCGTAACGTGACGGAGGCATCACAATATCTATACACTAATAATGAACACGCCACACTGTATGATGATCCTGAGTACCTCTCTTCTCACAGGTATCAGGCAGACTCTTTCTCCCGGGACCTGCGCTGGTTTTTGGAGGGTCCCAGTTTGGGTCTCACGCTGCCTCCCGACCTGCAATCCGCCATCAGCGCCATCAGATACCTCGCCCAGCAACTGCAGGAGCAGGAGGACTATGATGCAGTGAGTGGGAGCGACGCTCTGCAGGAGGGAGAGGGGATAAGGGAGCGACGCTCTGCGGGAGGGAGAGGAGATACGGGAGCGACGCTCTGCGGGAGGGAGGAGATAAGGGAGCGACGCTCTGCGGGAGGGAGAGGGGCTAAGGGGAGCGACGCTCTGCGGGAGGGAGAGGAGATACGGCAGCGACGCTCTGCGGGAGGGAGATAAGGGAGCGACGCTCTGCGGGAGGGAGAGGGGATACGGGAGCGACGCTCTGCGGGAGGGAGAGGGGATAAGGGAGCGACGCTCTGCGCAAGGGAGAGGGGATAAGGGAGCGACACTCTGCGGGAGGGAGAAGGGATAAAGGAGTGATGCTCTGCGGGTCTCTGGCAGGGAAAGGGGATACGGAAGCGATGCTCTGCAGTCTCTGGCAAGGAGAGGGGATAAGGGAGTGATGCTTTGCGGGAGGGAGAGGGATAAGGGAGCGACGCTCTGCGGGAGGGAGAGAGGATAAGGGAGCGACGCTCTGCGGAAGGGAGTGGGGATAAGGGAGCGACGCTCTGCGGGAGGGAGAGGGGATAAGGGAGCGACGCTCTGCGGGAGGGAGAGGGGATAAGGGAGCGACACACTGCGGGAGGGAGAGGGATAAGGGAGCGACACACTGCGGGAGGGAGAGGGATAAGGGAGCGACACACTGCAGGAGGGAGAGGGATAAGGGAGCGACACACTGCGGGAGGGAGAGGGATAAGGGAGCGACGCTCTGCGGGAGGGAGAGGGATAAGGGAGCGACGCTCTGCGGGAGGGAGAGGGGATAAGGGAGCGACGCTCTGCGGGAGGGAGAGGAGATAAGGGAGTGATGCTCTGCGGGTTTCTGGCAGGGAAAGGGGCTAAGGGAACAACGCTCTGCGGGAGGGAGAGGGGATAAGGGAGCGACGCTCTGCGCGAGGGAGAGGGGATAAGGGAGTGATGCTCTGCGGGTCTCTGGCAGGGAAAGGGGATACGGAAGCGATGCTCTGCAGTCTCTGGCAGGAGAGGGGATAAGGGAGCGACGCTCTGCGGGAGGGAGGATAAGGGAGCGACGCTCTGCGGGAGGGAGGATAAGGGAGCGACGCTCTGCGCGAGGGGATAAGGGAGCGACGCTCTGCGCGAGGGGATAAGGGAGCGACGCTCTGCGGGAGGGAGAGGGATAAGGGAGCAACGCTCTGCGGGAGGGAGAGGGATAAGGGAGCGACGCTCTGTGGTAGGGAGAGGGGATAAGTGGGCGACGCTAGAGGGAGTGGGGATAAGGGAGCGACACTCTGCGGCAGGGAGAGGGGATAAGGGAGCGACGCTCTGCGGGACGGAGAGGGGATAAGGGAGCGACGCTCTGCGGGAGGGAGAGGGGATAAGGGAGCGATGCTCTGGATCCCCCTCTCCAGTTGAAGGAGGACTGTCAGGGAGAGGGTATAAGGGAGCGACGCTCTGCGGGAGAGAGAGGGGAAGGAGTGGGCGACGCTCTGCGGGGTGCAGAATTAATGGATTCCCCTCTCCAGTTGAAGGAGGACTGTCAGGGAGAGGGGATAAGGGAGCGACGCTCTGCGGGTCGCTGGCAGGGAGAGAGGATAAGGAGCGACGCTCTGCGGGAGGGAGAGGGGAGGAGTGGGCGACGCTCTGCGGGGGGGCAGAATTAATGGATCCCCCTCTCCCCAGCTGAAGGAGGACTGTCAGGGGAGAGGGGATAAGGGAGCGGGGAGGAGTGGGCGACGCTCTGCGGGAGGTAGAGGGGAGGAGTGGGGCGACGCTCTGCGGGAGGGGAGGAGTGGGCGATGCTCTGCGGGGTGCAGAATTAATGGATCCCCCTCTCCCCAGCTGAAGGAGGACTGGCAGGGAGAGGGGATAAGGGAGCGACGCTCTGCGGGTCGCTGGCAGGGAGAGGGGATAAGGGA
>NW_027456444.1:0-19361 GCF_040206685.1 Ascaphus truei
CCTCGTTTCATATGAAGAAAAGAAAGAAGAAAAAGAGCACAATAGTGAAGCAAGTTCACACAACACAATGCTTATATCTGTAGATGGTAGGGTTGCCAGATGGCTTGTCCAAAAATACTGGACACAATGGCAAAAGTTGCGACCCTCCAGCCCCCATACATATTTTTTTTAAAACACACTCCCGAATACATATAAAATATAGCCCCACCTCCCCAATACATATAAAATATAGCCCCACCTCCCCAATACATATAAAATATAGCCCCACCTCCCCAATACATATAAAATATAGCCCCACCTCCCCAATACATATAAAATATAGCCCCACCTCCCCAATACATATAAAATATAGCCCCACCTCCCCAATACATATAAAATATAGCCACACCACCCCCATACATATAAAATATAGCCCCACCTCCCCCACATATATTAAATATTCCCCCACCACCCCCACATATATTAAATATCCCCCCTCCACACCCATATAAAATATCCCCCCACCTCCCCAATACATATGTAGCCCTCTTTCCTGCTGATATAGAGTGACTACTAATGCTGTATGTACCTGCTGGCTCAGCGAGATCTGGGCCTCCGCTAACTGGGAGCCTGGGGTAACAATATGTACTTGGCAGCGCCTCCACTTGCCCAGGATCCCCAATAAGTAAGATTCCCCAGGCAAGAATAATGATAACAAGCCACAACGTTGTAACCTTTTACTAGTAACTGAATGCAGAGCATGAACATACACATATCACCCGTATAACCACAGTGCATACATATATATATATAGCAATGCAATAATTAGATATCAGTGGCCTTGCCACACTCCACCTTGGTATAATTTCCTTTACGCACCACGTGTGCGCCCACACCGTGTCCAATGTACTGGACCAGTCCCTTGGTCACTTCACCCTCAGTGTCCCCAAAGAACCCTCCCCCAAGGCGGGATCAACGCCTGATGGTACCAGTGTTGGTGCACTTATTGAATACCTTCCGGCTACTCCTGCAGCCGGCAACAGACTTCAAAAAGGATCCGCCGATCCAGCGTAGTCTCTCACGAGTTGGTGAGGTCCAGCAGCTTGAGCCCAAACCACTGATCACACACCGCAGCTCCGGAAACACTGTGTCCCTATCTGCTACTACAGTAAGGGAATAGAATGTCTCTTTCTCTAGGGCTTTCCCTGAAGCACCACAAGCTAATGGTGACTCAGGGTCTGCACTGGGCCTGAGGGGAAATCTGGCCTACGCAGGTGGGTCACTGACCCCCTGCACACACACAACCTCTCCCCTTGGTCCTCCGGTGCCCTCTGCTAGCGTGGTCTCTCCCCCACGCTTTCCTGCCTGCCAGCAAAACCTCCTCTCCTATTCGTTCCCTGGTGTCATGTGGCTCTGCTGAGGCTCATGGGAATTGTAGTCCCACCTCAGAGCCTGCTCTCTATTGGCCAGCCGTTCGCGCGATTACACTGCGCATGCGTGACCTACCAGGGGCGCCCTGCTGCATATCTGCACTGCGCATGCACAACTATCAAACATGGCGGCGCCCTATGCTTTCCGGGCCGCCGTGGAGCCTCCGAAGCATTGGAGCGCTCCCTGCTCTGCCCCCACCCTCCTGAATTGCCAGCGGGTCTGCCGCTCTCACTACAGCACCCGCAACGGAGATGCTACGGGGGGGGGGGGGGGAACCAGGGGAACCCCACTACACTCTCCCCCTGGCAGAATCCAACGTCCCCGCTTGGAACGTACACCATGTCACACAGTTACACAATAAAAATGCATATATAGAAATACAACTTATCATTGTATACTCTACATGAGATTATACATTTCATTGAACATTCCAATCACAGATCTCACTCTACTGTGAGCCCACTGCTGAGCCTCATAATGGGGTGCCCCGAATTGATCATAAGTCATTCTCATGGGAGGTTGACCCACTCTTTGGCTTCTACGCAGCTGTTCCTCAGTTACTCCCTCGGGAGAGTAACTAATCTCACTTTGCAACTCAGTCTCTTCCCTTGAGGGGCTCAATGTTTCAACACAGTCTCTTTGAGGCACAAAGCATGGGCTCTGTGGATCTAAAGGCTGACTCACTGGAGTCACCTCAGGTGATTGACCATGGGGCCCTTTACCCGTGGCTCCTTCGGGAGATGCCCCTGCGGTCAGAAGGCCCTTTTGAGAGGTTCCCTCCATAGAGTCCTCAGAGTTGGTATTATTTACAGTCTCTGGGCCAACCTCTGTTGCGTTTGGCTCCCCATCTAGGGAAGCAGTTGCTATTTCCAGATCTTCATCTCCTACTTGAGGTATAGGGAGTAGATGATTTCTATGCCATACCATTACCCGGCCTTCTGAGTCTTTGATACGATACACCAGGAGGCCAGGCATCTGTGACTCCACCTCATATACACTGTCTCTCCAACGATCGGCCAATTTATTCTTTCCGGGGATGCCCAGATTGCGAAGGAGGACAGCATCCCCTGGACGAATTTCCTTATGCCTCACTTTATGATCGTAGCGTCTCTTATTACTCGCATTTAATTGAGCCGAAGCTTTCTCTGCCAATTTATATGCCTGCTGCAAACTGTCTTGTAACCTTTGCACATACTTGAAATGCGTCCTGTTGGATACCCCATCGGTAGATATCCGCAGACGTACATCCACTGGTAGCCGAGCTTCCCGACCAAACATCAGGAAATAAGGCGTATACCCAGTGGACTCATGGCGAGTACAGTTATACGCATGCACCAAGGTCTCTACATGCTTACTCCATTCAGTCTTCTGTGAGCCCTTCAGGGTACCCAGAATGTCGAGCAGCGTTCGGTTGAACCGTTCAGGCATAGAGTCCCCTTCTGGGTGATAAGGTGTCGTCCGGGACTTGGTGATACTCAGCAACTTAAGCAATTCTCCTATAAGATTACTTTCAAAGTCCCGGCCTTGATCTGAATGCAATCGATTTGGCAGTCCATAATGAAGGAAGTACTTCTCCCATAAGACTTTAGCTACAGTCACAGCCCGTTGATCTTTAGTAGGGAAAGCTTGGGCATATCTGGTGTTGTGATCTGTGATCACCAGTACATTTCCGATACCTCGAGTGTCAGGTTCAATGCAAAGAAAGTCCATACACACCAGGTCCATGGGTCCTAAGCTCTTCAGATGGGCCATGGGTGCAGCCCGGGTGGGTAGCGTCTTTCGTTGTATACAGCGGGTACACCGCCTACAGTGTAGCTCCACAGACTCTCATTTTGGACCAAAAGAAGCGGTCACGAAGTAACCCGAATGTTTTGTCAACACCAAGATGACCGTGGTCATCATGTAATGCTCGGAGAACCATAGGTTGCAGGATCTTGGGTAGGAACAACTGTCGTCTATCTGGATGGTTGTGATACGGCACTACCCTATACAATAGACAGTTATCCAGCTCGAACTTGTTCATTTCTTTCATTAACAGGGCTACCATTTCTTTAGGGGCCCGTTTAATCACCAAAGGATTTTCTTGTTGAAGAGCTTGACGAACTATTCTGGCCACTGGGTCGTGAATTTGATATTGTACCAGATCCTTCCAGGCAATAATTTTATCTGGGGTGATGTTCATGCCGTCCGGATAACGGTACGCTCCTGGGATAGCCTTTGCGTGACACCCTAAAGAATCCACTATCCTCAATTCCGAGAAGGCCAATCTGTCTTGCACCACCGCTGCTAGGGAGCACAAGGCCCGTACTCCTGGTCCCGGAATCTCTTCCCAAACACCCTCATCAGGAGTAGGATTTAGTCCCGGTCGTCGAGATAGGGCGTCAGCGCCAATGTTCATAGGGCCAGGTTTGTACTTAAGTGTGAACTGATCATTTTGAAGCGCTGCTAGCCAGCGGTGGCCTGTCGCATCCAACTTAGCAGATGTATTGATGTATGTCAACGGGTTGTTATCAGTTCTAACTTCAAATGTGACTCCATACAAGTAGTCACGCAGCTTGTCCACAACAGCCCATTTAAGAGCTAGAAACTCCAGTTTGTGTACAGAATAGTTCTGTTCGCTGGGCGTTAAACTTCGACTGACATAGGCCACGGGTCTAAGTCCGGTATCATACTTCTGGTGCAGCACAGCTCCTAAACCGTTAAAGCTGGCATCAACATGTAGAATATACGGCAAATCAGAATCTGCATAGGCCAACACCGGAACCTGTGTTAAATTTGTCTTCAACCCCAGAAACGCCTGTTCGCACGCAGGAGTCCACTTGTCCCCAAAGGGTGCTTGAGCGGAAGCGGCTTTCCGACCCGTATCCTTAGGGTAGATTTTGAGAAGGTTGTTAAGAATCTTCACTTTGCGTGAGTAGCCTTCCACAAACCTTCGGTAGTACCCGCAAAACCCCAGGAAGGAGCGTAATTCCATGACGTTATTGGGTCGCGGCCAGTTCCCTACTGCCTCTATCTTCCCAGGGTCCGTAGATATTCCTTCTGCAGAGACAATATGACCCACATAGGTCACCGAGGTGCGGAAAAACCGACACTTATCCATTGACAGCTTGAGTCCTTCGACGCTGAGTCAATCCAGCACTTTTATCAGCCTTTCTTCATGCTCCTCCAGCGTCTTCCCGAACACTATAATATCGTCCAGATACACTAAGCACTCTCTGGGATTCATATCTCCAATCGTCTTTTCCATTAGATGCTGAAAAGTGGCTGGGGCACTGCATATCTCTTGGGGCATACGCGTGAATTGGTAAAATCCTAACGGGCAAACGAAAGCTGTTTTCTCCTGATCTTCGGAGTTTATCGGCACTTGGTAGTACCCGGACCTCAGATCCAACACACTAAACCACCAGCCCTCCTTGCTCTGCCCAGCCACCGTCCGGGCCAGCCCTCTCACTGCCTCCGCCCGCCCTCTCACTGCCTCCGCCCGCCCTCTCCCTGCCTCCGCCCGTCCTCTAACTGCCTCCGCCCGCCCTCTCACTGCCTTCGCCCGCCCTCTCACTGCCTCCGCCCGCCCTCTCACTGCCTCCGCCCGCCCTCACTGCCTCCGCCCGCCCTCTCCCTGCCTCCGCCCGTCCTCTCACTGCCTCCGCCCGTCCTCTCACTGCCTCCGCCCGCCCTCTCCCTGCCTCCGCCCGCCCTCTCCCTGCCTCCGCCCGCCCTCTCACTGCCTCCGCCCGCCCTCTCACTGCCTCCGCCCGCCCTCACTGCCTCCGCCCGCCCTCTCCCTGCCTCCGCCCGTCCTCTCACTGCCTCCGCCCGCCCTCTCACTGCCTTCGCCCGCCCTCTCACTGCCTCCGCCCGCCCTCTCCCTGCCTCCGCCCGTCCTCTCACTGCCTCCGCCCGTCCTCTCACTGCCTCTGCCTGCCCTCTCAGCACTATGCCGGCGCTCTCGCCTCTGACCATGCCAGCCCTCTCACTGCCTCCACCCGCCCTCTCACTGCCTCCGCCCGTCCTCTCACTACCTCCGCCTGCCCTCTCTGCACTATGCCGCCGCTCTCGCCACTGACCATGCCAGCCCTCGCGCTGCCACTGCCGCAACAATGTTGTTTTTTTCTGTTTTGTGTTATGAGTTAACCCTGTACCTGCTTTGTACCCTGTAAATAAACCCCTGCTTAGAAAGTACAGTGTTTCCTGCCTTTGATCTGGACAAAAGATCCGATGCTGGAACTGCCCGCATTAAACTCCACCAATTGTGACGTCTCAGTCCCAGCGTCGGATCTTTTGTCCAGATCAAAGACAGGAAACACTGTACTTTCTAAGCAGGGGTTTATTTACAGGGTACAAAGCAGGTACAGGGTTAACTCATAACACAAAACAGAAACAAAAGACCTAACTCCTTCCAGGAGTACTGACTATATCCTGCTTAGTCCCTAACTAATCGTGGGAGAACTAAACTCTTTCGCCACTTTACCCAGTGTACCTGCAGCAGGTCCCCTTTCAGTCTCTCACAGGGCTGTCTGTGTGTGCCTTCCCAGATCAGTATAGCAGCAGCGTCTCTCACCCTCTCTGTATAACTCTCAACAGTGTGTCTGGCAGCATGGGGGGAGCGGGGGGAATCTCTGTATCACTTCCTGGCTATACAGGCTAGGCTAATTAGCTCATTAACGCACAGCTGAACAGACCTTTCCAAGAGGATTAACTCTATGAGAGCTGTAAAGTCCCACAACTGCCCCATTCTAGCCCTTAGAGGGCAGTGATGGCATCACAATATATATATATATATAAATATATATATATATATATATATATATAATCTTACCAGGAAGTAATACATTGAAAGTTAATTCTCGTTTTCAAGTATGTCCTGGGCACAGAGTTATAATAATACATGGGTACATTAAATGAACAGAGGTTATACATCATATTCAAAGACATTTCATTAACAGTTTAAGATATACTGTATATATATAGATATAGATATATATATATATATATATATGTATGTATATATTAAAAGAAAAAAATATTCTGCTGCGCTCACTTGGGTATGTGGATATCAGATTGGAAATAAATATGATTAATAACAATTTTGCCCGTGTGGCCTTTAAAATACAAACTACACAGAATAGAACCACAAACAAACAATGACAAACAGACCGGGGAACACAAAAAAGGAAAAGAGTGCCCCACAAACGATTCCAATAGTAGATGGAGCCGGAACCAGTGCTGTAGGGACGCCACTGCCAGTCTTCTGAAATAACCACTTTCTCCTTCACACTACAAAACAAGACGACAGCGCGGCTCCAATATATACATACATACATATACATATATATATATATATATATATACATACAAAACAAGAAGACAGAGCGGCTCGCATAGCATAATACTGCAAATACATTTTAATAGTTGCCCAATGCTCAGATTACGGCCACTCACAATTTAAAAATAATAACAAGCAAGGATCTCACTAAGGTGGAGACATCACCCGTTCCTCCGTTGCATACACCAGGTCCACGTGTATGAATACCGTCAGACCTCTGCCACAGACCGGGAGCCAAGAGCGTGCGTCCACACTAGTTCACTTCCTGGTCAAAGTGTCGCGTTAGAAGTCGCAGGCGTGTGCCACTTCCTGGTCAAAGTCTCGCGATAGCAGTCGCGGGCGTGTGCTTGTTATTATTTTTAAATTGTGAGTGGCCGTAATCTGAGCATTGGGCAACTATTAAAATTTATTTGCAGTATTATGCTATGGGAGTCGCGCTGTCTTCTTGTTATGTATGTATATGTATATATATATGTATATGTATGTATGTATATATTGTGATGCCGACACCACATCGCAGTCTCTTTTATCCCAAATGAGGCAGGAAACGCTGTATGTCTTTATACTTGGGGTTTATTTACAGGGATAAATAATATGAATAGGCCCACCGTCCTTTTAAGAAAAACCAAATAATAAAATCAAATCCTATTTCCATTAGGAAAGCTAACTGACTTCTCAGCTCCAACCCTTACTAACCCGGCTGCCAGCTAAGCCAGTTGTCAGCCCAAAACATGCCCTAGCATAAGCAATAAGGTAACAGCAGTCTTTGTAAACAATTGAAGGGGTTGTGCTTATCTTAGTCCATCTGGTGATGTCCCTGCTTCAGCACAGTCTATCGTCCTTACTTCTTCTCTTTGGGATTCCACCCCGTGGGAGCTCAGGGAAACTTCTGTGTTCCTCTGTAACCAGCCGTCACTGCTTCAGCACAGCTCTCTCAGCAGTGTCTCTCAGACTTCTTTAGCCAGCTTCTGGTAGCTGGGGAGCTCCTCTGTCTCTCCCCCTTCTCTGGGGAAAAACTGTCTCTCAATGCCTTGCTGCTTCCATACTCTTAAGGCACTCCCTGATTAATCAGCCAGCAGGTGAGCAGTCATGCCAGAGTGGATTATCTTAACTCTCTGTGGTGAAAAAGTCCAATAACTGCTCCATTCAGCGCCTAGAGGACAGCGAATGCACCACAATATATATATATATATATATATATATATATATATATATATATATATATATATATATATATATATATACGGAAGGGGCGGCCCCAACAAAGACAAAGTCTTCTTGCTATGTACTGTATGAAGATATATACTTTATGTAGAGTGGTTGGGTTTTCTATTTGCTTCTTATGTTTTTCTACTTGTGTGGTTCCTTTCATTGTATAGGTCTATTAGCTGTCCTGTTACCTGCCTCTCAATCCTCTTGCCAGCACTGTCATTTCACTTTCCTTCACTCTGGTCACTGCAAACTCTCCCTCCGGCCGGTGTGTCAATAAGCTAAGTTAACTTAAGGGTTTTTTGAAGTTAGGGTAGGGGGTTAAGGATAGGGGGTTTTAAGGTAAGGGATGTAAGTTTTTAGGGTAGGGAATTAGGGTAAGAGGTTAAGGTTTTTAGGGTAGGGGTTAGCGTTGGTATTAGGGGTTAATATTCGGGGTTTCCCCCCCCCCCCTCCCAACCAAAGGGTAAGGTTAGGGGCTTACCTTGGCAGCGAAACGGCTGTCGGCGATGGTGAGTGGCAGTGACTAGACCGATCTTATACTGTGTCCTTTGAATTGCGGCCACTATATGGATAAAGGGAGAAACCAAACAATGATACAGTCAATAGCCTGGGATGCAGGACCTGTCTGCTGTGTTATAGGTGCTAACATTCAGCAGTGCGACGTGTGAGATACAGTGCAATTAAGACGGGTTAAGAAGCCAGAAGTGCTCCATTAGAGAGAAAATACCAATCAAGCCACAGGAAGGCCCTTCCAGTTGAAGAGGTTAAAAATAGTTCCTCTTTTAGCACAAAGACGGTATGGAACAAAACGCTGGCAAATGTTTAAGTTAACGTTGGGTCCCAAGAGAACAAGGCGGTCTTTCTTGCTGTGGTCCATGTGTGTCTAGTTCCCTGAAAAAGGAACTGAATCAGCTGTTAGGTATGCAGATCTGTGAAAGAGAGTTCTGTCTCAGGAACCCAAGTCTTTACGAGGCGCTGTGCCAAAGAATAAAAATATACCATTTAAAACGGCAGTGTGTTGGGAGAAAGCATTGCCATTTCCATAGTGAGCAGCATCTGGACGGGCACCGTTCTGCATCGGAAAGCATGGTCCCAATCCTCCTAATATTAGGTAAACTTTCAATGCATCGGTTTCTGTGTAATGGTTCCAGTTATGTTTGGGTTTGAAGTAGCATGAATCTGTTCTAGAAACAACTCCTTCCTCTCCTAGAAAAAGCAGGTTAGTTCCATAAACATTTGACTTTAACATTTAACAAAAACGGCATTTTCTGGGTGAAGGAGGACTTTTCTTCCATTTGCTTTAATACAAGAGAGGGGGACATTGTGTAAGGCGTATTTCTTGGCAGTGAAGAAGTTAATTGATATATATATATGCTTATTAAAATGTTTTTGTACATTGCGATTTGACATTGAGATTGTGTGTGGATGATGTGTGTGTGTGTGTGTGTATATATATATATTTTGTTTGTTTGTTTTTTTTAATAAACACTGTAGAAGTGGCTCAGTGAGTAAAGGCACAGACTCTGAAAACAATAACACTGCGTTTGAAGCAGGGAAACCTGGTTCAATTCCCGGTGTCAGCTCCTTGGGCGAGTCCCTTTATCTCTCTGTGCCTCAGGCACCAAAAAACAAAATTACATTGTAATCTCCGTGGGGCAGGGACTCATTGTGTCTGGAAAAAGTATATATACAGCACTGTATATGTGTACATGTTTCTCTGAGCCTTTATCTTTGGTATTTGAGCGTATTAGAGCCTCACTGTTACCATGTAGAGCTAGTTTTATTGCTTACTTACACATGTGTTCTTGCTTTTTGACAGTTTCCAGATGGTTGCCTGTAAGTATGCAGCTTAAGACAGAGGTACATGCGTTTCCAGGTAAAGCCCACCCCCAGTCTGACACAGCATGCTCTGTCTCTCATTGCTATTTGCAGCAGGGAACTTACTGCAGCTGCACTGTAATAAGTTCCGTTTATTTCTGAACTAAACTGTACTCGACAGCCTGAAACACTACCCTATTTCCATAGCTCGATCATAAAAGCATATGTACTGTATGTTTCTTTAATTATAGTCATTAAAGCAAACCGATCAGTCTGGTTCTTTTGCGTCCAAGCTCCTCTGCACCACAAGACACTCCCTGGTATTCATGTAGCAATCTAAGGCAGACAGGGTCTGAGGGTGCAGGAATTATAGTGTTCACATGGAAAATGAGATTTAATTTCATATTATTAGAATCCTTGTGGAATAAAACCAGCAATTGGTATTTTTTTAGAAATCTATTTTATTTTGGAAAAGGTTCCCTTGTGATCCTGGGACCCATGAACGTGTCAAAGAAGAAAGGGAGAAGTTGATCAATTTAATAAATCTCAATATGGGAATCCTATTGTGGTGCAAACGGTCAAATATATTCAGAGAAGGGCTGTAGAGTATACGGTCTCTCAAAGATATTCACTTGACTGCACACCACATAATATATAACTTAACATTAAAAAATGACAATGTACAGTCTTTATTTATATAGTGCCATTAATGTACACAGCGCTTCACAGTAGTAATACACGTGACAATCATATAAATAAATAATACAAATAACAGATCATGGGAATAAGTGCTTCAGATTTAAAAATTAACATTTAGGAAGAGGAGTCCCTGCTCTGAAGAGCTTACAATCTAACTTGCTAACTCAGAAACCCTCTTGCAGTTAGGAACTCTGAAAATCCCCGCACTGGCGGTCTCAGATCTGACCCATCGACGTGTGTCGGAAGGTGTCATTGTTTTTTTTTTTTTGCCTCCAAGCGAAGCTCTAGCTTGTGCGAAACGTACGTCGGGATGTTATTAATGACACTTTGCGACACAAGTCAATGGGTCTTTCTGAGACCGCCAGCGGGGGCATTTTCAGCGCCATGCCCCTTGCCTATCTTACCCTATGTTGTGTTGCCAGTTTTGTCAAAGCATTAAAGGGCAGTAATAAATAATAGTGATAAGTCTGCCCCTGGGTTCTTTTAACTGAAACTGACCTACATTTGCAAATCTTGTCACTGCTAACATGCTAGGCAGGTTTGCAGAATTAAAACGACTAACTCCATTTACCCTGTTACTGGCTAAGCAAACAGATACTTTGCGCCTATACGCAGCGTCTGCGCTGATCAGCTTCTTCTTTTTTTTTGCTTTATATTTTCTAACTTCTTGCCCTGTCCAACGCTGTTTCTATTTTTAAAATCTGATGTTCGTTCAGGAGACGATAACCTGGGTAAATACCGCAGCTAGAGAGGAAGAAACAGATTTTTGCACTAAATTCTGTTACATGCCCCAGTTCCCAAAATATGTGTGATGTTGAAGTAGTAAAAATTTGTGTTGTTTCTTGTGCTAAATTTGTATAAAGTTTTCCGGACATTAATCGATGCAAACTTTTGGCGTGTCAAAATGAGACCATTTATGTGACTTTGCATGTGATCGTCTGGGTCATTCAAGAGGCAATCCAAGCGCTTTTATTTTAACATTTATATTATTTATTTTGCCCAGGGTTAAAGCAGGGGGTCTCCGGAGCTGAACCCCATTCCTTTCAGCTTTGGGGATCCCCTGCTTCCAGCGATACTTACCTCTTTAGGGGGTGCCGATATCTCTCTGCTCTTTAAAGCTCTGCGTCACGTGGGCCAATAGGAAGCCGCACGGGGCGTGCCAGGCAAGGTGCCCCCTGTCTCCGGAGATACGTGCCGGGCAAGGTGCCCCCTGTCTCCGGAGATACGTGCCAGGCAAGGTGCCCCCTGTCTCCGGAGATACGTGCCAGGCAAGGTGCCCCCTGTCTCCGGAGGTACGTGCCGGGAAAGGTGCACCTGGTTACTTCCTGGTATTTAAATCCCTGCATGACGCTGGCCAATAGGAAGCTAGGATGGATGAGGTTACAGATTCCTTTTTGGCCTGTGTAATGTGGGAGATTTAAACCAACATTTTTTCCCCTGGAGGGGCCGCTACCTTTCCTGTATGTATCTCGGAAATGAATGCAGGTCATCTCCAGAGACCCCCTGCTTCCCAGCCATGTAAAAGAAAGAAAAAGAGAGGCAGTAGGAAAACTGCTCTTTTAAACTTCACCCCATAACCTCCTATCCTTCCAAGAGTCACAGCAAAGGATACTTAGGTCTGATTCAATAGGTGACACATTTCCCAGTTAGGCCTCGTCCATGGTTGTTGTTTGCTGGCGGAGGCGAGGTTCCGCTCAGCACTGAGCCCCTACAGCCGCAATTAGAGCGGCTCTAGTAGGGTCTCGCCTACGCTTCCGCAAGCGCTCGGAAGCATAGGTCTTTTTATTTAAAAAAATCTTACATAAGACTTAATTTCAAACACACACATATACACATTACCTGCAGCTCCCGGCACTATATACAGGAAAAGCATGCGGCACGTGCACGCGCGTTCGCATAGGAACGCGCGGCCACACGGCCGCATCCTGTATATAACAGCCCTTAGACCAAGGGTGCGCAACTTCCTGTGCTGCGCCCCCCCCCCTCCACCCCCTGCCTGCTCTCCTCCTGGGTCGTGCCCTCCTCACCTCTAATGTGGCGTCAAATGATGCTGCGGGGTCACGTCACGTGACTCGCGGCATCATTTCACGTTACGTGTCCATGGCAATGGGCGTCATTTGACGCTGCGTTGCCATGGAGACGTGTGACTGAAGCCGGGTAAGTAAGTTTACAGAGGTCTTGCACTCTTAGCGCGGGGCCTCTGGAACCGCTGCGCCTCCCCCCCCCCAAAAAAAGTATTGCACCCCCCAGTTTGCTCACCCCTGCCTTAGACAGTAAGCTCTCTGAGACGGGCAGTCCTTTCTCCTAATGATTGCATTACATAGTTACATAGTTACATAGTAGTTGAGGTTGAAAAAAGACGCACGTCCATCAAGTTCAACCTATGCTAAATTTAGACAACAGATACTTTATCCTATATCTATACTTACTTATTGATCCAGAGGAAGGCAAACAAAAAACCCCATTAAGGGGAAAAATTAATTCCTTCCTGACTCCAAGAATTGGCAATCAGATTAATCCCTGGATCAACATCCTTCCCATGTATACTTATTTGGTATATCCCTGTATACCTTTCCCATCTAAAAAGATGTCCAACCTTTTTTTGAACAAATCTATTGTATCTGCCATCACAGTCTCCATGCACTTTTCCCAGTTTTTTAGCATATTTCCTGCATTGTCTTGTATACTGTTTCTGTGTGCATAGTTGGTGCTGTGTAATTGAAAAACAATATATATACTGTATATGCACATCAAAAGGAAGCAGTGGCACTCCTTGAAATATATATATATATGATTGTTTCTAGATATGTGCAAGTATCACAGATGAATGAATAGCAAATACATCACCCAACACGCATCAATTGTTCTTCTATGTTTTCTTGTTCTAAAGTCGTATTAACTTTTGATGCGCTTTTTAATTGTTCTTTGTAACGTAGAATTTCCGGTGCGCCTGATCCCAGGCGCCCCAGGTCGAGACGATGGTCTCAGCGGTAAAAATCGGAAGAGAATAATGCCTGATCCTTTGACAGAGCTGCCGCCACTAGATCCCCTCCATGAAGCGAATCTGTACTGCAATACTCCTGGAATAAGAGAGAGAAGCATGGAAGGTATTGTATCTCCTGGATGTCCGCATACAAATAGCGATTCCCACCAGGGGGTTTGTCTAAAGAAATATGCAATGGCAGGTCCCGGCGGTATAGTGGGTGTCTGAGCCTGTGTGGGTAGCGTGGCCATATTTTTCCTGGGCCAAATTTCACACGTATGCAAACCGCGAGAACCGACCGCACAAACGGCAAGCATCCATCGCGCCTTCGTGGCCGGCAAGTGCTGATCGCGCATGAAAACCAGAACATTTATCTAGATTTGGGGGCACGGGGACAGAGGGTAAACATCACCCTACAGTACGTGGGGAGATTCTGCACGTACAAGGCGTAAGGCCCTAAATTGAACCTTAGCTTAGGTAAAGCATTGTGGGGCGTGACTTTGGAAGCGCCCTCGGTTATTGACAGCTATACCACCCATGGTGTCTGCACACACTGAGGTGTATTATGGGGCCTTATTAAGCGTGTGTTCCCTCCATGAGCTCAGGACACTATACTGCCCGGGATCGGTCACACAGTTCATAGTCTGACGAGTCGGCAATAAGATTGAATAATTAGGGGTTCTGAAACAAATATTTTCTAGCAGGGGGTGCACAATGTAATAAAAGTTTGGGAATCGTGATTAGTCGTCATGTTACTGCTGGAGGTACTTCTAACATACAGCTCCAGCAACCATAGGATAGATTACATACGTGTCTCTGGGCATGCTACCCCACATGTATGTTCAAATGAAATACAAATGTGCAAATTTGAATAACGGATGTCTCGGAATTGTTATATGCAGTTATAATCTCTTCATGACATTATCATACCTTTATGAATTACCAGAAATTGTGCCTTCGTTTTGAAGTGAAACTTCTTTGCTGGCACCTGCAGAGTTTTGATAGGAAAAATCCCTTGTGTTGTAACAAAGATCCATGACGGAAGTGACGTCACTGCTGGCAGAAGAGGCCACTAGCGATGTCGAGGGAGGTGAGGGAGGGGAAACACACACACATTGTAGGCAGCGCATGCGCAGAGGAGGTTGTAAAAACTGTGGCGGGCATGCCGCTCCGCGCATGCGCAGAAGCTCGTATTGATTTTTGCATGTGCAGTAACGCCCCGGCCAGCGCCGCGTGCAGACCCCGAAGGCGTGTGTGCGCAGGCCCGCCCAGTACTGCACGTATGCGCAGGCCCTCCGGTGCTGTGTGCGCAGGCCTGCCCGGTGACGCACGCATGCGCAGGACCGCAGAAGTGATCAGCTGCCTGACCCACACTGAACTCTCTGCTGCACAGGTGGGTCAGTCACCAACCCCGGTAGTGACTGCAGTCACCCACCCAGTCAGTCACCCACCCAGTCAGTCACCTACCCAGTCAGTCAAGGCAGTCACCCACCCAGTAGGTCAAGGCAGTCACCCACCCACCCAGTCACCTACCCACCCAGTCGGTCATCCAGTCAAGGTCACCCATCCACCCAGTCACTCACCCACCCACCCAGTCAGTCACTCACCCAGGTCAGTCACTCACCCAGGTCAGTCACTCACCCAGGTCAGTCAGTCAGTTACCCATCCACCTAGGTAACCCCTCCACCCCCACAGGCCACCCCCCCCCCCCCCCAACCTCTTCACAATCTCACGCACTCACTCACACACAAGGAATTCACAGTTAGTATAAGTATAGAAGTGCAAATAGCTAAAACAGGGGTTGTATGCAGAGCACGCGCATTCTAAGTCAAACTTCTTTGCGTTTTGTCACTGGAATTGTGTTTTGATTTTAATCAAAAACATCACCATCACAAATACAATTTCTGTGACAAAACAGTGACAAAAGACAAAGAAGTTTCACTTAAAAAGCGCGTGCTCTACACATACACACTTTTTTTTATATGTAAGATGCCATTGCAGTGTGGTACAGTGGGAGGTGAAACAAGGTCACATAACATACAAATATAATAACATCTATCAATTTGCTAATGCTGAAATTAGTTTTATCATCTAAGCCTGTACAAGGGATTATACTAAAGGAAACTCATGTTATAGAAAAGGTTAAATAAACTCTTGGACGGTCTGTGTGCATACAGATGTTACCGCTTCAGTTAAACAACGCGCCAGTATTAACACAATACAACGTATTAACAGCACAGATGTAGAAGACGTCATTACCCCCATTAAGGAGAAATAACTTGTTGAATAACACATACGTTATTCAACACGTTATTTAAGTAATAATAATCCCAGAAGAACAGGACATTACTGGCCAATAATGCCCTGGCTGGAAGAGTTGAAGGCCCGAGGCGAAGCCAACAATTCTGGGCCATTATGAAATGAATAATGCCCGGAATTTTGACCAATCAGAGAGCAGGGATTTCAATAACGCCCGGAATGTCAAACAGTTTACCCTATAATTCTCCTTAACGAGTAATCGCGCCTTCTACATCTGTATTTCAATTAGTGTTCATATGTTATAGTCCAAGATTACCTGTTCAATTTGAGTGGGGATCCCAGAATACAAGAAACAGAAGCTGTAGAAACAGGTGCAGTGTACAGTACTAATAACCAGAGAGCAGTCACATCTAGACAGGGTGATAACGCTGGTTGTGAGAGCCCCATACACACGTATGTTTGGTCGGCACACGGTTCACTTATCCACTTCTATTATTTGTCTCCTGCCACCAGGTCATGCACCTCACAACTTGAAGCTGCTGTCTGTCCACGTGATGATCCGTCATGGAGACCGGTATCCATTGTATGCTATCCCCAAAACCAAGAAGCCTGACATTGACTGTGTCCTGGAACCAGGCCGGTAAATTGTACAGAAGACTTCAGTTCTCATGTTATCCCTTTGTTTCTCTAACTCTTTTCTTAAACTGGTTGCGTAAATCTGTTCATTTATTTATTTTTTTTAAGTAAAAAGTGCAGAAAGAAAACAGATATAAATAAGTAATATCACGTGCCCACATGAAATGGCGGTAAAAAGTATAGTTCAAAGTAATGCACTAGTGCAGGGGTGGCCAACTCCTCTTCGACTGAGCCACTGATTGAGCCACCAGTGCTGAAGCCGGGATATCCTTAAAACCTGATCTGTTGGTTCTCAAACCTCTCGGGGAGGTCCTTCTCTTCCGTTTTGTTCACAGTCGGAGCGCTGACTGCAAACGCTCCCTAGAAAATGATCAGACCCTGAAGAAGGGCAGCATAACGTCTCTATGGCACTGAAGGGGTTACTATGCGCATGAATATAATTTTGGGTGTTGACCTCAGAAACATGGTCTGGCTCAGGGCCCAAAGGAGAGGTTTGAGAACCACGGTACTATAGTTACCAAATAAATAAGGTTTACCTTCGTATTTTCCACCAGACATACTGGCTCTTCTCTTATTATTCTTTTTTTACAGGATAGGAAACTGGGCGACACCCTGAAATACTGACCGGTAAAGGTACCGGCGTTTCAGTCCCGTCCAGCCGAAACAGAATGGCGGTTTAAATCTCCTGCGTCACCCTGGCCAATAGAAAACTGCAGTGTTATCCATCGCGGCTTCCTGTTGGCCAACAAGACGCAGATTTAAAGCCCCGGAAGTACCGCCGGTACCTTTTCCAGCAAGTATCTCGGGAACTAGAGCGCCATGGAGCTGAAAATAGAATGGGTCAGCTCTGGGGACCCCCTTTAAAAACAAATGAGGGTTTAGTAGGTTGGAGTGCCGCTTTAAGACACCGTACATTCACTTCAGTGTTCCATCAGGTATCTTCCAGTACACAAGACTGCTTGGTAAATATGGCCCATTATATTGTGTTGTATTTTTTTCACCTGCCAGTGTACTGCTCAGATAGCCCTATAAGCACAACGCTGCATTTGTCAGCCATTGTAAAGCGCCATTCAGGACGTTCTGTAACTCCAGGCTCACCATCTCGCGTGCATCTATTTTGTATCCTGTTTTTTTCTGTAATCTGTTCCCATCTATCTTCACCTCAGGAAGCCATCTCATCCCCTGCTGGCAGATTTTATTAGCCATATGTCAAAAGGCTCGGAAGCACACATGGATAGCGCCTTGAGTAGCCTGCCTCGTTTCCCCAGCCATTCCCTGTGTGAGATGGGAGAACTAACCCAGACAGGTGAGATAGTATATTCTGTTTTTACCAATGTACCTTCTGTGGGGTGTACTGTCCCCTCCCGGCAGTGAGACAGACATTGCAATAGACAAAATCAGCACATACAATTCCACACATATCCAGGCCTACTTAGGGCCAAATTGATTCAAACAAATCAGACAGCTGTAAATATTTTCTAATTAAAGTTCCCCTAGTTATGTTTGTAAACATTTTAACCTGGAATTTCGGAATAGGGTTTATTGCCCTCATCTCTTTCTCATCTGCACCATAATTCTCTATAGTACTGTCCCGTACTAGTTAGTCATTTGACAATCATTGACATTGAGGCAGAGCGGGCACGGTTGACATGCAACCTTGCTTGTAAAATGATTTTGTTGTAAAATGATTTAAAAGTATTTACTTATCTTATTGAATGCCCGGTGCCCTGTTATCCTATTAATCATGTAACTGTCGTTATTCCAATTTGGTTCCAATAATCTGTGTATTCTCGGTGTGTCTGCGACGGCCAGGTAAAGCATTCCAGAACTGTCCGGAACATGGTTACAGACACAATTAAGTGCCCAACTTGTTTATTGCACATAGGAACACTAAGCACTAATCTCATTCTGGGCTCCAAACATCAAACTAGCAGCGTCGTTACATTTACAGTATATGAACCATCTCCTTGCTGCAAGGCCCGGGGAGGGGATCGTTGTTGTGATATGGTCCCCTCGGAGGTGATATTCGGGCGCTAATTTCATGTTTTCTGGTCTGTAATGTAGTTACCAAAGAAATGGACGGAAGGTAGTAATATGTCCACATAGTTTTTCCTGTGATTGAGCTGAGGCGCCTGAAAAGAAAGCGTCTTGTCCGAGATCACACAAATCACAGAATCGGGGGCTTTGTAGTAATATGACGGTATTTAGCATATGTGTCTCTTGTCAAATTAGCAGTCTGCTGGTACAGCGTGGGAGATGGGTTTGTTGAATATAAAAGTAAATACAAATACCAATGGTGGGTGCATTTGCACGTCTCAGACATGTCTGCGACCCTGTCTTTCGCCATTATCTCTTAGCATACCGGGCTTACGCTGCCGCCAGGGATTCTGGGTAATGACATGCAAATGAGCACAGTGTGTCAGTCTTTACTTCTTATCCATTTTAACATGGAACCCCTATAAGCTTATGCCTGCCATATTACACAGCTTTTCAGGTTTAAGAAGTGCAGAGCCAGTAACCTATTCACAGGCGGCTATTTTGACACCCGTGTGAGGTTGGTTCCTGGCTCTGCAACGTGAAGCTGGTACGTGGGTATAACCAGACATTAACAAAGTTATGGTGGGTAAAAAAAAGTGACAAAAACCCTCCCTTGTACAGTGTACAGCAAATAAACATGCCACTCGTGGTGCATTTGCACATGTCAGACAGCTCTGTAGCGCTGCCGGAGACATGCGAAGGATGCTGAACATGAGAGTAATGTGTGGAGACTGTACCTGTAATGGCAGGATAGTGGTTTGTATAAATTGTGTGTTTCTTACCATCACTTTTATTCAAGACACCAAACCCATTAGCACTGCCAAGAAGGCGTTACCTGGGCGAGCGCACGCTGGGTTCCGCTGTGCAGCTGCAATGCCATTATGCGTGTGCTGGTATACGCTGAGTGAACGTGGTCTGAGAGACCCACTTTAGTGCTGACAGGGGGCTGCACTGTTCCCTATAGTGGTAGCAATGTTTGTATCT